>NC_134359.1:42152730-42202730 GCF_048569485.1 Anomaloglossus baeobatrachus
ATAATTGGAACTTTCAAACAACATATCAGACCCTCGCCTATCGTAGAAACCTTCAAAGGAACCTGAAGACCCACCTCTTCTGACAAGCCTACAATCTGCAGTGACCCTTCGACCACTGTACTGCTGCACTACCAGCCCTGTCCTCACCTACTGTATACTCGCCCATCCCCTGTAGACTGTAAGTGCAGGGGCAGGGTGTATGTGTGTGTATGTATATATACATATACCAAAAGTTTGGACACACTTTCTCATTCATTAACCTCAAACACACCTCCAGGCTGCGTAAGGGCTATTTGACTAAGGAGAGTGATGGGGTGCTACGACAGATAACCTGGCCTCCAGTCACCAGACCTGAACCCAATCGAGATGGTTTGGGGTGAGTTGGACCGTAGAGTGAAGGCAAAAGGGCCAACAAGCGCTAAGCATCTCTGGAAACTCCTTCAAGACTGTTAGAAGAAGGTGTGTCCAAACTTTTGGTCTGATTTTTCTCATCTGAACTTCTGCAACAAATTTTTTATCAGTGTAAAAGATATTGGCTAGAACTGAAGAAGTTGTCACCAAGTGATCTCCAACCACACGAATTATTGGATTGACTGAATTATTGCCATCTCTATAGCCTAAGATTCCTGTAAACACGTCTCTATCATCCTGGAAATGTCACGTTTTCAGTGGAGAAAATGTATTAAATTTGTGTTTGGGCACATAAACACATTTTTGTGGAAGCAGAAATGGGATTTTTGTGGCGAGGCCCAACCTTCTGTGGTGAATAGCAACAAAGGAATGTAAAGTTGTTACCGATTTATAAAAATAATAAAGGGATTTTAATGCTAGAATTTCATGGCAGCGCTGGCAGCGCCTATACCTTTCTGCTTCCAGTAAATGACGAAGGGAAAGTTTCCAACTGAAAAGTTTTGGAATATTTCCATGTCTCCGCTGTGCTGTGATCTGTTTCAGTTTGTGGTGTATTTACATGTGATCCTGTAAAGTGGCACCCAGAGTCTTGGAAACCCATAGGCCCCAATTAATCGAGACTGTACTCCAGTAAATTGACCATTCTAAGGATGTAAAAAATATCCATTGTCCATTTTTCCATACTCTATGAATAAGGCTTGAAAAGTAATGTGTGTATTGGAACGTACCCGTTTGTTACTCCTTTTACATACTGTTGGGCTTTATTAGCCCCTTTTAGAAAGGAGCTGTCACGTTAGGTACGGGGAAGTACCAAGTAAAGGGAAACTCTGTGTCTAGTGATGGGGGAGATGGTGACCGTCCTGACCAAATCTCCTGCTGGTCCCTGGGGTCCCTCACCACCCTAGATAGATTCTGCACCGATGCGCTGAGACTGATACCTGTACATGGCTGACCCTGAAATATACCCTAGGTAGGGAACAGATGGCATGAGCTTCAGTAAACCCCACTAAGCGCTAAAGAACATACAGGGAATACATACGTTATTTGTTTACATTCCTGTATCTCCAGATGACTCTGGAGAGGCACAGCAACAACCACAAAGTTTCTCCAGATGCAAGCCAACTACTTGCACTGAAGACTTGTTAAATGAATTAGACCTATCACCAGCACAGAGTAAGGGCGAATGGGGTTTTTAATGATACAAAGGGAAGTCCTTAAAATTAGCAGCTGCAAAGGTGAGGAATTTCGCAAGGTCCTAAAGAGAAAAGGATAAACCCCAAGCAGGGAAAAATGGAAAGTTAGAGCAGCTTGTGTAGCCAAATGCTACGACCTTCTACAGCTGGAAACTACAGGTCTGTCTGTCAAGCGTGACACACCCGTGACAGGAGCAGACTATTTGCAATGTACTTCTATGAAATGGAGATTCCATAAGAAATACTCTTATGACTACTTATTCTGGCATACATCCACTGACAACCTGCAAAAATATCTGTAAATATGTACTATTAGAAACGCTTTTTATTCTTTGTGCTTCTTTTAAAGGGAACCTGTCAGCACGGTTTTACATATGGAAGTAGTGTTATGGTTGAATAGCCGATTGTCTCCCAATAAAAAGGATGCCTTTTTTGTAGAAATCCGATGTTCCAGTCTTGAGAAATCCAGCATATAAATCCTATTCAAATCAGGGTAGAAGTGTACTGTGGGCGTGTCAGTGCATTTTCATTGACACGCCCCAGTACACATCCAGCCTGATTTGCATATTACTTCTACTTTTAGGTTTCTCATGATCCGTACATCGGATCTCTACGAAAAAGGTATCATTTTTATTGGCAGACAAGCACCTACACAACCGTAAAACTACATGTATATGTAAAAACATGGTGAAGTTCCCTTTTAAATAATTATTTTGGGTGATTTTCTTCCTTGTGATGATATGGCCATAAGTAATTCTCATTTATGGTGTATGCAGCATTGCGGACATATGTTAGAAATCAGGGCAGGTTCTAGTGTCTGCAGATAAGTTTTTACCTGTGCAGATGATACATCTGAGAGAAGCTTTTTATGTTATTGGGATCTGAAGAAGAACAAAGGCTCCTCTGCGTTTTATGTCAGAAATACTTTAACCCCGGGAGACACTGTATTGCCCTCTGGTATGTGAAGTCTCTGCCGGGTGACGGGGTTACTTGGAGATGTTAGTGATGAAGGGAGAAAACTGTAGAAAACATCAAACGTATCCAGGAGACATTTTATTGCTTCACATTTGAAAATTCCTAAAGCCCCAAATTCTACTTATGGCCAGACAACACCCTATAGTGTAGAGGGGTGAAAGACATTACTATTCTAGCATTATTTCATCATATTAATCATGTCTTTTCCTGAAATTTATACTGCTGACTTCTCTGGGCCTTATCCCAGTGTACTGTTCATCCAGGGCCTCCTGGTGCTTAACTATAATTGCAGAACTACTATGGGGGCAGGGGTTATTTTACTCTGAATACCACATATATATAAGTTTTAGGCTGTGTTCACATTTGTATTGGAGACTTTATTAGTAGGTCTTGTACATGTGACCTGGAAGGAACCCAGTGAACCCCATCATCAGTCGAGGGGGGGGATTTTTGAAGAAAATCTGACACCAGAATCTAATCTTGGCTCATATTTTATTCTTGCTATTCCTGTTTTTCTTTCCCAATTTTTATTCTAAATCTGCTATACAGTTCCAGAGATTTGAGGCTTTTTTTTTTTATGATCTCTACAATGGGGCGTGGCTCAAAGGGTATAAATGCAAATCAACCTAAAGACACACCCCAGAGGAACCTGCGAGATACACCCCCTGCGTAAAGCACATAGAGATTAGCACTGAATAAATAGTATTATGGAACAGATTCATAAAGACTAACTTAAAGCAAACCGGTCAGGTCCAATATGCACCCAGAACCACGAGCAGTTCCTGGTACATATTGTTATTCCCTGCCTAACTGTCCCTGTATACATTAGCATAGATATAGATCTATATAAAAAGTATTTCTAAAGATTTTTTTTTTTTTACCATCTGCTAATGAACGAGGGGACTAGTCCCAAAGGCGTTGCTTCCCTTGCTAGTGTGCTCAATTAGCATGTTAGTATACCCCTGTGGGCGTGCTAACATGCTAATGAATGCGCAGCGTCAGAGGATGACCTCGCTCACCTCTCCGCCACCATCTCGTCTGACGGGATTTTGTCTCAGTGCACATGACCCCGGAGTTTAGGTCGTGCGCACTATGAAAGCCGGGTGTACGCGTCCTGGCTTCAAACTTAAGTACTGCTCAGTTCTTCATGCTCACTGAGCCGAAATCCCCCGTCAGACGGGATGGCAGCAGAGAGGTGAGTGAGAGCATCTTCTGATGCTGCACGTTCATTAGCATGTTAGCACGCCCACAGGGGCCCACAAGGGCGTACTAACATGCTAATAGAGCCGACTGGCAAGGGGAACAAACGCCCAGGGGACTTCTCCTCTCGCTCATTAGCATATGGTAAAATATCTTTAGAAATACTTTTTCTAAAGATTTCTTTATCTATGTTACTAGATACAGGGACAGTTAGGCAGAGATTAGCAATATGCACCCAGAACTGCTCGTGGTTATTGAAAAAATGACCAAGTGTGGAATGGACAAGACAACTGTTAGATGGATTCGTAACTGGCTTAGTGATCAGAGTCAAAGAGTGGTCATAAATGGCTGCACATCCAGCTTGAAGACTGTCTCAAGTGGAGTACCACAGGGCTCCGCCTGGGCTCCTTGTTGTTCAACGTCTTTATCAATGATTTAGAAGGTATTAAGGGTAAACAGATTAAATTTGCTGATGACACAAAGCTAGGAGGAATAGCCAATACTAGAGAAAAGAGAGAGAGGATTCAACAAGATCTAAACAAGCTGGAACAGTGGGCAGCAACTAATAGAATGGTTATTAACAGAGAGAAATGCAAGGTCATATGTTGTGAATGTCAGTTATGCTTTTGCTGCTGTGAGGCTCCCTCTTGTGGCCAGGAATGGTTTGGACAGAGACCAGGTGTGTTGAGCAATGGGTGTTTCCATTGCTAACACTCTGCCTATTTAAACCCTGGTCTGCTGGCAGGCTATGCCGGATGTCAGTTGTTTTTTTGTACACCAGCCTGCTTCGTCCTGCTCCAGACCACATCTACCCCAGATAAGTGCTTGGCTCTTTATTTGTTGTTTGTTTTGTTTTTTTGCTCTTATCGGAGTTTGTCATTTGCTGCGGTTATAGTAACTTTATTTGCATGCAGGGATCTTCCCTCTCAGTTGCTTAGCTGGGAAGCTCCCTGCAGCTATGTTTGGAGTATTGCTCCTATAAGTCCATGTGTTTGTTGCTTCTTGAATTGTACTGGTTCCTTCTTTCTGTTCATTGGTATGAGAGCGCCTGGTATAGGACGGAGTTCAGATCTAGTGATCTGAGAGCTTTTTGTACTATCGGGTTTTTTTGGTTTTTGTAGAGTTTTTCTCTGGCCACAATCAGTCCCTTTCCTATCCTGTCCTATTTAGTCAGTAGGGCCTCACCTTTTGCTAATCCTATCATCTATATGTGTATTGTGTTTTCCTATATCACCGCAGTCTTTGAATGGGGGGGGATTGCTATTCTTTATCTATTTTCTGAGGCAGAGAGTTATTCATCTTTCCTTCCTTTAGGATAGTTAGTTCTCCGGCTGGGTTCGCGGTGCACAGGATGTTAGTTCACCCCTCGGCTACTTCTAGTGTTGATGGTTAGTAAGGGGATGGCAGCCAGATTAGCTGCTAATGCTCTTGTCACCTTTTACCAATGATTTATGGTGGTCTTCCATGGTTCCGGATCATAAGTCATACATCTTGGCAAGAATAATCAAAAAAGCATATATAGCATAGGAGGAATAGAGCTATCCAACAGCATGTGTGAAAAAGACTTGGGTATACTAATAGATCACAGACTGAACATGAGTCAACAGTGTGATGCAGCAGCAAAAAGGCAATCACCATTCTAGGATGTATTAACAGAAGCATACAGTCTAGATCACGTGAAGTCATTATCCCCCTTTACTCTTCTTTGGTCAGACCTCATCTGGAATATTGTGTCCAGTTCTGGGCACCACATTTTAAAAAAGACATCAACAAACTGGCGAAAGTTCAGAGAAGAGTGACCAGAATGGGGACTGGTCTGCAAACCATGTCCTATGAGGAACGGTTACAGGATTTAGGATTGTTTAGCTTGCAAAAGAGAAGACTGAGAGGAGACTTAATAGCGGTCTACAAATATCTTAAAGGCTGTCACACTGTAGAGGGATCAGTTTTATTCTCATTTTCACAAGGAAAGACTAGAAGCAATGGGATGAAACTGATTGGGAGGAGACACAGATTAGATATTCGAAAAAACTTTTTGACAGGGTGATCAACGAGTGGAATAGGTGGCCACGAGAGGTGGTGAGTTTTTCAATGGAAGTCTTTAAAAAGAAGTTGGACGGACATCTGTCTGGGATGATTTAGTGAATCCTGCTTTGAGCGGGGGGGGGGTTGGACTACATGACCCAGGAGGTCCATTCCAACTCTACCATTCTATGATTATATGATATATCTTTTGACTTGGTGACAGATCCTCTTTAAACGATACAACACTATGATTGATTCGGAAGTAAAATTCGGAGTTTCCTCAAGCAGAAATGATGAAAAAAATTGACATTAGTTCCTTTTTTTTTTTCTTTTCAAAATGGAAGAATGCACTACGTTCAGTGTAGTGTTTTCTCATTTAAATTATTGAATCTGCTCCAAAATCCATGTAAAAAACACTCTGTGCAAACATATCCTAAATACCGAGTGTTTTATTTTAGTGGATAAAGTCAACCAGGTTTTCAAATGGAAAATGCCCATTTTTGGAGATATTATTTTACTGAAAAAGATTTGGAATAGTATTTTCTTCCTTTTTTTTTTTTTTTTTTTTGTCCTAAAATATTTTTTAGCAGAATTTTGGATTTGACACTACCTACTTTAGTATTGGATTGAAAGGAAGAGTTTAAGGCTGTGTGCACATGCTGAGTTTTTTTTCGATGCAGATTTCACTTAAAAAAAAAAAAAAAAAAAAAAAAAAAAAATGCATTGCACTAAAAAATGCTGTTGTGGGGTTTTTTTGCCACAAGGCTCTTTTTTTTTTTTTTTTTTTTTTTAATTATGCAGATACTTTCTGCAGCGTGTGCAAATACCCTAACAAGCACTTTTTAAGTTTTTTTTTTTTTTTTTAGGAGGACTTTAGAGGGGATCTGCTCTTAAAGAAAACTGTGAATGTAGCTGAAAAAAACTACAAAAGTGCCCAATAGAGAGCTTATTCGGAAAGTATTGTGGCGTTTGAGACGGAATCTGGAACATACCCATATGACGTTCGGGATCTGTAGAAAGCTGGGTGATGTCACCATTTTTACAAGGAGCAGATGCGTTGTTAGTATGGAACTGCCTCATATAGGAATACAGCTGCAGTTTTAGTCCTACCATGGAAACTTTTTCAGGAATGTTTTGTGCCCCTGCTCTCACCCGTATGCCAGGTCACCGAGATTTATAGACTTTTTCCAAGGCCGGTCGTTCATTCTACCACATTCCATTTTCACAGCGAGACAACGGCCTAACTGGTTACAGACATTTACTGTAACCTACGGGGTATTAAATGGAGTTACTAGAGTTGGCCTCTATTTTCAGGTAGGTGCTCTCTGTTATATCAAATTTGACCAGTGAATCAATAGACAGAATGAACGTCCCATGTGAAAAAACAAATGCTAAAAAGCCTTCATAAAAGTACAGGTAAAATATATCTTTGCTTGCGTTGAACGGCATCTGTTGCTATCCACCGCCGAGGAATTACGGTAACCGTTGCAGGAAACCGTTTTATTCCTCATAGACTTCTATTAGCTACGGATAGCAACGGATGGCCTTGCGTTGCATCCGTCAGCCGTCGCTGCGTTGCATCCGCCAGCATTTTTAGCTTTTTTTCTGCGCTTGGCGGAGTGTCAAAAAAACGCAACCTGCAGAATTCCATCGGAGTCCGTTGTAATTGGACACCTATGGTGGCAGATTCCGTTAGAATCCATCATTTGACGGATTCCGTTAACGTATCCGTCTTTACACAACTGCACAGGCCCAGATGTGTAAGGTCAAGAAAAAAAAAAACTAACAGATTCCGTTATTTTGTACAATCCGTAGCATACGTTGTGCCACTATATGCAACGCATCAGGTGCATCCGTCACACAACGCAATGCAACGGATGCCGCTCAACGCAAGTGTCAAAGCAGCCTTAGCCAGGAGAGATTAAAAAAAATTTGTTTAAAAGAACTGAGAGATCTCAGCGGTTGATACCTTTTTAAGGGTAAGTTCACACAGTGCGTTTTTTTGCAGTGTTTTTGCACGTTTTTCGGGTGCGTTTTTGGCCTCAAAACTGCATGACTTTGCTTTCCCAGCAAAGTCTGAGTTTTCATTTTTGCTGTCCGCACACAACTTTTTTTATTTTTTAAGCTGCGTTTTTGAGCTTAAAAAAAATGGACATGTCAATTCTTTCCTGCATTTTTCTGCGTTTTCCCCCCATGCAATGCATAGGAAAAACGCAGAAAAACGCAGAGATCAAAACGCACCAAATCGCGATAAAAACGCATGCGTTTTTGCCGCAGGTACGTTTTTGTGCGTTTTTAGCGGCCAAAAACGCAGCATCAAAAAAACGCAGCGTGTGCACATAGCCTTATGGCTAACTGAAAAGATGGTAATAATAGCAAGCTTTCCAGACTACTCAGGTCTCTTCATCAGGCATGGTATAACACAAAATCTGAAGAGTCACATATTTATATACCATTAAAAGGTATCAACCACTGAGGACTCTCAGTTCTTTTAAACAATTTTTTTCATAAAAGTATTCATTTTCATGAAGGGTTTTAATTTTTAATTTTAGCCAGAAAAATTACCTTTAAAAACCCCCCCCAAAACTTTATTTGGAATGGATAAGATTTTGGAAAACTGTGCAAACCCAGCATGACGGCCCTTTAGAACTACTTAATTTATTTTTTTCTTACGGAAAATATATTTTTATTATATATATATATATATATATATAATATATATAATATATATAAGATTAAACCTGATACCGGCATGCCACAATCACACAGTGGTTAGGTGAGAGAGTATTCTTTATATATTCTGAAAAAATTATATATATATATATATATATATATATATATATATATATATATATATATATATATATATATATATATATATATATATATATATATACACTTGTAAAGCGCCATGGAATAAATGGCGCTATAATAATAAATAATAATAATAATATATATATATATTTTTTCAGAATATATAAAGAATACTCTCTCACCTAACCACTGTGTGATTGTGGCATGCCGGTATCAGGTTTAATCTTTCTGTAATTCCTGTGATCGAAAATTCTCCTTCCAAATTGTAGTTTAATCACAGAAAATGTGTGAAACCTGTCTATTTCCTACAATACGCCAATGATCATCCTAAGAAAATCGGACAAGAAACAGGTCTGCGTGTACGTCTTAAGGATCAGCTTTCTTCTTGGAGTGCGCACTTTTCACCTCGGGATAAGGTTGAACGCACGACAAGCTGCGTGCAGAGTCCATCTGGGACTGTATTAGAGACCTGTGTGAGCACAATGTGCCGCCATATGGTGTGAATACTCCTTTAGATTATATTTAGAGAATACCTCAATAATGTGTCTGTAAAATCTGAGGCCTAAACCATCAACTGGCAGAAACCCCCCCCCAGAAAATAAAAGCCAACAAGACACACAATGTAATAAAAAAATAAATAAAAAAATATATATATTATGTGTGTGTGTGTGTGTGTGTGTGTGTGTGTGTATATAATATATATATATATATATAATATAATATTATTATTATTATTATTATTATTATTATTATTATTATTATTATTACAGTGTAGGTGTGTGTGTATATATTTTGGTGAGGCAGGGGTGATATAAGGAACAAGTGCTTATTTACATCAATAGTCCAGCCATCTTGAGGAATTGGGGGACAGATAAAGGCTGCATGAGCCGGTCACCAGCCAAACTGTTTAATGCTTTTAGGTGCAGTGACGTTTAACGGAGAATTATGTTCTGAGAAATAGTAGAGGGGATATATGAGAATTGACTTTGATTAGGGAGGATGATGGGTCACCCTAATAAAGATGTGGTTTTTTTTAGGGAGCATCTGAAGCTGTGTAATTTTTAAATTGTCCTAGTTTCTTGGGGTAGAGCATTCCAGAGGATTGGTGCAGCTTTGGAGAAGTCTTGGAGCCCAGAGTGGGAGGTTTGGATTAGGGTGGAAATTAGACTGAGGCTGTTTGAGCATAGAGAACGGGTAGGGTGATAGACAAAGATAAGGGTGTATATGTGTGTGTATAATTTATATATTTTTTTCAAAAAAAAAATTGTTTAAAAGAACTGAGAGTCCTCAGTGGTTGATACCTTTTAATGGCTAACTGAAAAGATGGTAATAATTGCAAGCTTTCGAGACTACTCAGGTCTCTTCATCAGGCTCAGTATAACACAAAATCTGAAGAGTCACATATTTATACACAACAGGACATAGAAAAGTGCAGTAAAAAAAAACAAAAAAAAAAACAAGTTATATAAAACAGAACTATCTCTATGGCAGGGGGGCAAACTATGTCCTATGTCCTATGTTCTATGTCCTGTTGTGTATAAATATGTGACTCTTCAGATTTTGTGTTACCCCCTGCCATAGAGAGAGTTCTGTTTTATATAACTTGTTTTTTTTTTTTGTTTTTTTTTACTGCACTTTTCTATGTCCTGTTGTGTATAAATATGTGACTCTTCAGATTGTGTGTTATACCATGCCTGATGAAGAGACCTGAGTAGTCTCGAAAGCTTGCAATTATTACCATCTTTTCAGTTAGCCATTAAAAGGTATCAACCACTGAGGACTCTCAGTTCTTTTAAACAATTTTTTTTATCTCTACTGGCTAACACGGTACAAAGATATATTTTACTTATATTTTTTTCAGTATTTTACAAAAGTTCTTTTTTAAAAGTGTTAATAGTTTAATTTTTCTGAACTAACCATGCAGAGCGACAAAATCTAAGTCGATATTTGGTGATCGCCCTTTCCCTTTCTCAGTTCTTCTATGATGCACTTGTCACTTGCACGCAGCTTTTTAAGGAAATCAGTAAGTGGTTCTTCCAAACATCTTGGAGAACCAACCCCAGATCTTCTGTGTGTGAAGCTTGAGCGAATCTTTGTCTCTTCATGTGATCCCAAACAGATGGGATAATGTGAGATCAAGGCAGATGCTTACCCATCAGGGTGGCTCTCCAAATTTATTCTGCAGCCAGACATTGATCCCCAAACTTTCAGTCAATGTCATTAAGAACTATGCGTCCTGTAAGTGATGATCCGGCCCCTGCAGAGCCTATTTCTCACAGTAGCCAGTTTTGCACAAGTCTCATACACAGAAAATCTGGGGTTAGTTCTCCAAGATGTTTGGAACACAACTTCTATGCTGAGTTACTTGAACACCTTTTTTTTTTTTTTTTTTTTTTTTCTTTTTTTGGGTACCTCACCCCCCCCAAAAAAAGCAAACAAAAACCTGATGAAGGCAAACTGCTATTACACAAAATATTGATTTTTCTCCTGTGTTCATTCATTTTGTTAATCAACTAATTTTTTTTTTTAAAATCATTCTTACGGTTTTGGGTTTTTTTTGGTGTTTTTTTTCCCTTTTTTTTTTTTTTTTTTTTCTTCACACTTTCCTAAATCTTTTGCACAATGAAATGTATGTGTTTGTAATTTATATTTAAGGAGTTACATGGTGGGACTTGAGGGTGAATTACATTTATTATACACAGTTTTTGGCTTCTATTTTGAATGGATTTAGTCTACTATGACATATGGCGGGACCTAGGGGAGATATTGGGCCCCTCAGTGTAGACCACTGATGTAATTGGAATTCCACTTAGCCTCTTGGGAAGTTGAGCCTTCAATCATAGTGATGCCTGGTAATGGCTCGATTGACAGATTCGCTTCAGAAGTTTCAAAGTTTCTAGAAGACAAGTGACCTCATGGGTAACCATTTATTCCACATACCAATGGCGGCTATTAATAAGCGGTTTCTACCTGTACCTTTTTATCTTGCAGAAATCTTTAGATTTGTAAAGTCTTGTTGTTACTTTCTGCCTTGCTGTAGACAGTCTTGTATACGATTGTCATTTGGTTTAAACCTCTTATAATTAAAAATGATTGCTTGCATAATATTTTATAGAAGGAGCATTTTTTTTTTTTTCACAGTAAACGTATGAAAAAAAAAAATCCTCATTTTGCTGCTCTTGTCCCATCACAAGTTTAAACTGCCTTTTTGGTGCACATACTAGTTTAAAAGACCAGGAACTATACCCGGACCCCTGCCTTCTGTGTTGCATGGTGGGGGCTCACCCCCTGGCTTCTGTGTTGTGGCGAATAGCCCTGCCCCCCATCATGTGTTGTGCGGCGGAGGCCCGGCCCCCCGCCTTCTGTGTTGCGCGGCGGACGGCCCGGGCCCTGCCTTCTGGGTTGCGCGGCGGACGGCCCGGCCCCTCGCCTTCTGGGCTGCGCGGCGGACGGCCCGGCCCCCCGCCGTCAGTGTTGCGTGGCGGACGGCCCGGGCCCTGCCTTCTGGGTTGCGCGGCGGACGGCCCGGCCCCTCGCCTTCTGGGCTGCGCGGCGGACGGCCCGGCCCCCCGCCGTCAGTGTTGCGTGGCGGACGGCCCGGCCCCCCGCCGTCAGTGTTGCGTGGCGGACGGCCCGGCCCCCCGCCTTCTGTGTTGCGCGGCGGACGGCCCGGCCCCCCGCCTTCTGTGTTGTGCAGCGGACGGTTCGGCCCCCCGCCTTCTGTGCTGCATCTTGTACTATGATCAGGGTACCATTTTGGTATAGAGACCTTGTCTTTTCTAGTTATCTACTAGGTTTTGTCTGTAGATACAGTATGTCCAGTGGCGTAACTAGAGTCTGATGGGCACCGGTGCAGAGTTTGAGCCTGGGCCCCACCCCCCATATGTTCATCAAATGTATGGGCCATTGTAGAATTCTAAATCCTATAAAGAGATACAAGTTGCCCTCCCTTAATTGTGTAATAATGTCCCACATCCTGTGCCACTTCCTGGCAAATGTCCCCCATCCTGGTATATATCGACATCATGGCCCCATCCTGGTATATAGCCATCTATCCTGGTATATGGCTCCCCATCCTGGTGTATAGCCCCCCCCATCCTGGTGTATAGCCCCCGACCGCGCCACACACAGTAAAAAAACAAAAATGATTGTACTCACCTTCGTACACTCCCCTGCATCCTGCTGTGACGCTGGCATACCAGCAACTGACCAGAGTATAAGTGGTGCAGTGCATGACGTCAGTGTCATGCGCGGCAACTTACAGCACCGGCAGCTGTCAGCATATTTTCTACTCTCTATGCGTAAGATCGTGTGCGTGGGGAGCATTGAATATTCATAGCCTTAATCGGTGGACAGCACATCGCAGTGCAGGGACCCGACGGGTCTCTGTGCTCCGATGTATTTCAGCTAGATGCATGCCCTCAGATACACATCTAGCTAAAGCAGGGGCCTATATACCCTGGATGTGTCCTATATACCGGTCTGTTTTGAGCCTTTGTGTATAACTCGGTGACGTCCGGTATTTTGTGCAGCATGTCAGGAGAATTCTTGGGCTATTGATACAATCTACAACCAGTTGTTTGCATTTCCTCTGACATGGTGACACCATTGTGAAATACATTCACGCTTACTACATCTAGATACAGTTACCTTATAAAAACACTCACTAAATATAGAAGAAGCAGGAATAGAATGATATAATTCTGTCCATCATGGAAACCCTCGATGATTCTGTACATTCTACTCTAGCCCCAAAGAAAACATACAGTATTACAAGCCTTTTTTTTTTTTTTTTTTTTAATCCATCTGTCTGGGACTATATGGGGGGATGGTTTTCCCAAATGTTCTCCTAAACGGCTCTCCTTAATTGGAATTTCCTTGCAGAATCTGTAGCTTGTTAACTCCCCTGAAAAATGTGTTTGATGTGCGGGATCCGCAGGTCGGAGGTCGAAGCTTTGATTTGTTTTGGGGCTTTTTTTGTGGTTCAATAAAAACAGGTTGTGTTTAAATGACTTCATTACAATATTTCAACTTGGATAAATGTTTTCATGGCCAGTTTAGATTGTCAGCTCTTCTATCCAGTCCCTTAGTACCTCCCACACCGCACACGTGGACGTGGCGGCGAACACTTGATATACTAAGAACTTTCTTTTTCCTTTTAGTAAAATATATTTTTTTAAAGCACCTCCATCTCTGGATGGAAATTGTTTTATGACCCATATTCTGAACCAAACTTTGAGGACTTTGTTGCAGAAACCCCATAGGGACCATCCACTCCAAAAATCTGATACAAATTCCCAGTCCGCACCATTGAGGAGTTTTCAGCAGTGGTCAGATCTAGCAATCTTGAGTGCACTGGAAACAACCAGTGTTATCATCCACTGAGTGCAAACAAATATCGCATTTGTCGTTTTATAAGACGCATCGGATTATAAGACTCGCCCCAAAAGTAGAGAAAAATAAAAGGTTAAAAAATCGGGTTCATCTTCTAATCTGGTGGTGTTTTAGTGGGGGGGGGGGTTGTGGTGGCAGCAGTGGTCGAGTGGGTGTCAGAAGAGGCAGGGGCAGTCGTGGAGCAGGGCGATGCTGCTTGCCGTGCGGCTGGTGTCCCAGATGCTCGGTGGCACTGTGAGGCAGAGAAAACATCCAGGAATGTAGCTTAGAATGGTGGAGAATGGTGACAGGGGGCAGGAGCGCTGCTGCGGGCTACTCTGTGCTGCGGGCAGTGAGGCAGGGGACATTCTAAAGACGTCAGCAGTGCGGGCTTCAAAGAAATGGCGCCCGGAGTCGGCACGTGCGCAGGCTGAGTTATCAGCTCACTGACCAGCCGAGATCTCATCTGCGCACGCGCCCCCTCCGGGTGACATTTTCCTTAAGTCCGCTCCTGGGACACCAATGGGCCGGAGGTAGCGTGTGCGCAGATGAGATCTTGAGCCGAGAGCTCCATCTGCTCATGCGCCACCTCCAGGTGGCATTATTTGAAGACCGCACTGTGGACGACTTCACAAGATGCTCCGTGCCCCAAGCCCACAGCAATGCACAGAGCAGCGCAGCACATAACCCGCAACGCCCGCAGCATCACTCCTGCCTCCGGTCACTATTCTCTACCATTCTTACCCCCCCCCCCCCCCCCCCCCCCACCGGTAAACTACATTCCTGGAAGTTTTCTCTGCCTCACAGTGCCACATCATCGCCCCTGCCTCCTGTTACCATTCTCCACCACCCTCCGGTAAGCTACATTCGGATTTTAAGACGCACTCCTCATTATCCTCCCAAATGTTTGGGAGGAAAAGTGCGTCTTATAGTCCAAAAATATGGTGTATGGAAATTCTTGTATTGAAATGCACAGAATAGTAGTAAGGACGATCTCTTGCTTCCCTTATAGGGTAATTTCTTGTTTGACTTCTAACACAATTTGAGATGATTATTTTTGCATGTGAAAGTCATTTTTGCTAAATTAGATTTGACCAATTTACAGGATTGCAAGTCGAATACAGTGTGACAAAAATGGCAAGTTATGATTCCAGGAAAGTTTGAAGGTCTATTGGTCACAGTCCAGAGAGTTTACCGTAATTAGCCGAACATCTGTAATTGTGGTAATGTCTTAAAGGGGTTGTCGAGGGCTGGCGTATTTATAATGTATCCTGGGGATAGGTCATTTAATATATAGGTGGGGCACCCTATTGAGCCATAGCTTTTACCTCTGTTGGCGGTGGCCAAATATAATGCTTGTACAGAGCTATACAGTGTGTAGTAACCACTGCCAGGTACAGCAGCTCGGGTCCTTCTGAAGTGAACCTTGGAACCACCACTACATCACTCCAACTGCATCCACTGTGTGCATCCGGTCACTGCCAAAGGCGTCCTCCTTCTCGAGTCGGAGTCAGGATGCCTTCTCTTTCTCCGTTGCCTGAGACTCTTTCTGCGAGTTCTGCTCCACTTCAGTGTCGTTCTCAGTGGTTGGCTCAATCCTCCGCGGTCTTAATGGTGGCTGTTCAGCTGCCAGAGTGTAAGTGTGGAAAGCGGGCGAGTGCGCATGCGTGGGTCGAGTGTTTGTCTAAAAAAAGAAAAGACTGAGTGGCGTTGGCGGCGTCCATATATAACCTAAGCACCGCCTAGTCTCAGCTCACTCCCAATCAGCATAGATGACGTCCAACAGCCAATTCAGAGAAGCCACATCATCGGGGTAGCTGATGCCCAACGGGCAATCCGAAGATGCCACATCATGCGCATTGGCGGTCGTGCCAGGTCATACCGATGCAAGACTCGCACGAGTCATACGCAAGTGGAACTCCGGCCTAAGTCTGACTCTTCGACCAATGCGCATGCGCGTGATGTGGTATCTTCGGATTGACTGTTGGATGTCAGCTACACTGATTGGGAGTGAGCTGAGACTAGGCGGTGCTTGGGTTATATACGGACGCCGGACGGCACCCAGCCTTTTCTTGCCATGTGGGTTGAGGTTCAGTTAGGCAGGTCTCTTGACCTCTCCACCATTTAATAGTTTTAGCGGGCTCTCTATACTAATACCGCTACTTAATATGATCTTAGCTGGTAACTGTGCCAGCAAAGTGTACAGGCTACTACAATTTAGATATATATAATATACCGTTTTGTGCGCTTCTATAAACCCAGTAATACTGAAGTCTTGGGTGTTCTATATCCATAGCACGAAGGACGCTGGGTTGCACTTAGTGGTATTTAAGCATCCTTTCTCTCTAAGTCGCCAACCCTTCTCATAACAGGGTGCATGGTATTGGACTTTTTTTCAGATACAAGGCGTGCTTTAGAAATCTTTCTGCATAGATTCAGCTACAGAAAACATGTCAATTTTTCCAAACATCTGGTGTATCTGTGATGTATTAATCAGTCCGTTCTAGCATATACATATGGGGCGATGAACATCTGCTCTTTTGGCACAACTTCACGGTTCACAATGTCCTCCACATCGGATCCCACATCTAAGACCTGGAGTGAGAACTTGTACAGTCTCGCTGTGGTTATGGCCTCACTGCTGAAGATGGTTTCACAGGGATGATCCCCGGTACAGCATTTCTTAATGCAAGTGGATACATTATTGGAAGTGTTAGCCGAAGTACACATTGTCAAAACTTCCCCTTCCCAAATACAGTATATAGTTATCACTGGATCCGTACAGAACCAGCACATACTACACATATGGGATGGATATTCTAGATTTCTTGACTTCACTGACTATTATTCATATCTCTATTACTATTTATACACTTCACTAAGGTTTCTGAGTTTTTGCCCCTCATCAGGGCAGGGTACAGGTGATTGGCTGAATGTAATGCCTAGATGCAGCTCTGTGGTGAAACTACCAGCTATTATTCAATGGACCCAACTATGTATGGAGACATGTATTTTTGAGGCGAATACCCTGCTTTGTATTGAAGAATGACAAAAATGCCAAATTAGTGTTGTGTGCAGATGGAAATCTGGTTTGGTTGGTATGAGTTACTTTACATGTTTTTCCCTCTCCCGTGGAAATTAGGTCTCAATACATAATTAGTTTGGGTTTTTTTTTCAATTAGAGCTGGTACCCTGGCTGCTTCTAGGCTTCTCATTTAGCTCACTGGCATCCTGGTCTGTGCTGATGAGGGGCAAAAACCCTGAAACATTGCCAGCTACAGATGGGGCTCTAGTTTGGCTGGTATGAGTTTCTATTTTTGACATATCTTGATAACTCTCCATATTTAGTTGTCTCTTCAATAAGAGCCGACACTTGAAGCATCAAAGTCCAAGTTTTATTAAATGTCTTATAGAGGCACGAGTATAATTTGCCAGGCACAGTATTCTTTTATTGCATATCCTAATTAACGAATTGCTAATGAATGTAGGATCTACCGTAGAACATGAATGTGGAAGGTTTTATTTACTTAAGGTGGTTATAATTAGCCAGTATAAATAGTCACTAACATAGAGTGGGTAACTTCTGTTGTCACACCTGCTGTGGACCACATGCAGGATCCTGTAGACCTCACTGGTGGAGTATTGAACTTCACCATGGTTTTCCCAGCATGTCACACACTGGTTGGAATGGGTCCAGGCCACCTGGAAGAAACCCCCTGAGAAAGCATGAAGAGGAGAAAAAAAACTCAACTTGATGGCACCTTGGTTGTATCACAACTTCTGGAAGCAGCGTCATTGTGTTGTACAACTTCAATACGTAATCTGTATTTGTAGATTTTACAATGAAGTCTCTCGAGCTTTCAATTAATGCATCTATATAATGAGTGATTTCTATAGACTTTGCTATGGACTGGACTGATTCGGGGACACTGGTTACCCATGTGCTTAGAAATTTTACGCTGTTCTCTAACGTTTATAGGCAATTATTTATTGGGGTTAATGGAAGAAGTTCTAGTGTGACTGGTTCTTGGAGAAGCTTTCTCACTTCTAAAGGCCCCACATAGACCTTAGATTAATGTCGCGTGAAACAGCCAATATCGATGGGCTTGGTTGACGGGCTAATGTGTCCGGGTGTGCCGTCCGACTGTTGGTCTGGAGAGATGTCAGTTACGCATGTCCGGTATCGTATCGCAGTGTTCTCCATGGATTTAGCCATCTGTCAACGTGTCAATCAGTGGCTTTCTCACAGAAAACACAAGTGTTCAGCCGGGTAAGTGCTCCTGTGTATGGGAGTGTCGGCTAAGATTGCTTTTGAACTAACGATTAGCCGATGCCTTGTTTAGCCGACAGCCATCTAATGGGAATGACTGGTCTAATCTAATGTTCGTATTCATATGTTTTGGTTTCTTTTGAGACCTGTCAAGGCAATAGGATTCCTAATAGTAGATATTTTAAGGTTTTCCGAATAGTCCTTTTCACGCTGGTATTGTGATTTCCATTCTGAAAGGATCTATGACAACTACACTGATTAGCAAAAGGGTAACATTTTAATCTATTGACTTCCAGGCTCCATATCTCACCATCCACTACAGCTTTGAGCATGAGACTTTCTTCATTTTATAGACCATCATCTTGGCTATTTCATACATAAATTTGACTTCAGCTATTTAGCATATGATTAGTTATGCAGACTCTTGTCATGTCACTGCATTGTTACAGTTTTGCTCCTAAAAATCTAAATGTACATTTTTATTATTTTGTTAGTATTTTGTAAATCTCCTTTTGGCTTTCATCACTGCCTGAATCCTTCTGGGCTCTCGATTAAATTCAAGACCGAAATCGGATCCCAGGTCTCTTCTTTACGTTCCCAATGTTGGTGCATACTGGTCGCCTCACTTGGGAATGTATAAAGCTTTTTCTTCAACTCTACCCACAAGTGTTGGATTGGGTTGAGGTTTGGGGATTATTGGGCCAATCCAGCTCCTCTACTTCATTGTCATTTAACCATTTTTTTTCTCCCTTCTTGACGTAAGACTCGGTTGTTGTTCTGCTGGAGCACTGTCATCCTTTTCGTACCCATAGTCTTCGAGTGTACAAATTGAGGCCTAAGCCACACGGCATGAATATCGGACCAAATGGAATGCGATAAAACATCGCATTCCACTCGGACCAATATTTGCCTATGTGCCAGCACCCATGAGCGATTTATTTTCTCGGCCCCAATCAGAGCAAGAAAACAATCGCAGCATGCTGCAATTGTAATGCGAGTCTTAGGCTATGTGCGCACGTTGCGCAAATACATGCAGTTACGCTGCGCTTTGTAGCGCAGCGTAACTGCATGCGTCCTGCGTCCCCTGCACAGTCTATGGAGATTGTGCAGGGGCCGTGCGCACGTGGCGCTTTTAGAGCGCAGCGCTTCGGCTACTGCCGAAGCGCTGCGTAAAAAGAAGTGACATGTCACTTCTTCCGTGCGCTTTGCCGGCAGCTCCTGCTCTGACTATGGGAGGAGCTGCAGGCAGAGCGCATGGAATCGGGTTCACTACGGACATTTCTGCAACGATTTTAAAGCGCACATGTGCTCTTCAGATCGCTGCAGAAATTTCTGCAGTGAACTGTACGCAACATGCGCACATAGCCTTACTCTCGCACCCATTCAAGTCCATGGGGCAAGAGAAAGATCGCACTGCACTCGCGTACACCGGTATACTGGGAGTGCAGGGCGAGAATGGCAATAGCCGGCTTCGGAGGAGAGAGGGAGTTAAATCCCTCCCTCTCCTCCTCCGTGCCGGCCCGCCCCTCCTCGGCACTGGCCCGCCCAACTTCAGAGCTGGCCCGCCCGCCCCCCCGCAGCTGGAGTTCGATCGCATGATCAGACCTCAGTCGCAGGGACACTCGCATGACACTCGGCTCCTGCTGTGGTGCCAGCGCGAGTCGAGTGTCATGTGAGGATCGCATTAGTCCCCGTGTGGCCGCGGCCTTACTCGTCTTATAGGATACTCGCATACAGACCACCATTGATCCAATGCCTTTGGCTGTGAAACAAACCCATATCATCAGGCTTCCTCCACCGGACTTGACAGATTTCTAAATCCTTTAGGTCTTCTTTTTTTCCCTTGTTTGAACCCTGGAATCTTTAAAGCATTGCCTTAATCAGTATACCGCAGTCTTTAGGGGTGCAAGCTTATGCTCACATTCCAGGTAAGTGTACAAACACACCAGGACACGATCGTGCAGAAACTTGGAACATGTCTAGGTGTACCGACTCTGTCCTGCTCCCCTGACCACCTCTAATGATTAATTATGAAGCTTTGTGAAAAGTTACAGCAGAGAAATTACTATTATTAGACAAGTAAACACACGATAACCCCCCCTCCCCAACCGCCATTGTTTATACAGGTTATAACAGAAGGTCTCAAGCCTGAGATATCTACAGAACAATAGTAGAAGTGATTGCACAACTGGGGAGCTGCAACCGCAACACGTGCGGGTCATAAAAATGCAGTCATGTCTGACAAGGCCAGGAGAGAGTAAATCCTCAACAAAGTGATTTAAAGGGATTTTCCAAAGGGAAAAAAAAGCTGAAAATAGTAAAATGATAGTTTTATTACCTTTGCTGCTCCACTTTTCCTGTAGCCTCTTGGCTCTGGTCCCTAGTCCAGGCATGTGACCAATAATTGTTGTTTTGTTTTTTTTTTTAATTGTTATTATTGTTATTATTGTTATTATTATTCAAAAAATGACAAACCTTTTTATTTTTTTGGGAAGTGACAGAAAATGACTTGGTTATCAGCCGTCTCCTTCACAAAAGGTAATTACAGACTGGAGCAGCTATGGGGGAATGGAGCACCGGAATTAATATCTTGCCAATTTCGGCTGATTCAGATTTTGCTTTCTTTTTTCTTATGGGAAAAGCCTTTAACAAATTTTAGTTTCTGAATGGACAGCATGAATGTGGAAGAGAAAGGGTCAGCTTGCCCAAATTTGCCAGCTAATTATATATGAACAGCTTGTTAGTGCCTATTTCCGTTGGCCCATTCTTACATGAAACTTTTCTGAATCTGGCAATTTCGGCAAGACTGGCTGACCATCTGTTTTGGGGGGGGGGGGAGGAGGATTGGCAATTGAGATTTCAACAGCCATTCCTTTTTAGGGGACCTTGTTGTGAATGCGCATTTGTTTGGCTATGCTGGTACACACCTGTTTGTTAGAATTGGGATAGATCGTTTAGCCGACAACTATTCATGTGCATGGCCAGCTTTAGTCAGGATTAGTGATGAGTGGGCTCTACCATGCTCGCGTGCTCAGTACTTGTAACTAGTGATGAGCGGGCACTACCATGCCCGGGTGCTCAGTACTGGTAACTAGTGATGAGCGGGCACTACCATGCTCAGGTGCTCGGTACTTGTAACTAGTGATGAGTGGGCTCTACCATGCTCGCGTGCTCAGTACTGGTAACTAGTGATGAGCGGGCACTACCATGCTCGGGTGCTCATGTCGCGGGCGGAGGAGGGGACGTTGCGCTCTCCCACTGCTCGGGTCCGGCTGCCGCTGCGGAGCGATGGGCCGGATCCCGGGGACTCGAGCGGCGCTCCTCGCCCATGAGTGAAAAGGGGATTGGTTTTGGGGATTTATTGTTATCCGTGACGCCACCCACGGTTGTGGTGATTGTGTGGACACCACCGCTGCTCTGTATGGGGATCCCGAGAGCGGTGACAGGGAGCAGCTTTGTTGTTATTCCTCCCCTCCGTGGGTAGGGGGTTGGTTGTCCCGGGGCCCGGTGATGGGGTAGGGATGGATGGCAGGCCGGGTGCGGGGCCTGGTGAGGTGCAGGGTCGCGGGGGCAGCGCTGTGCCGCACGGCACGGTGGTACTCACTCAGCCTGAGACGTTGACACAGTTCTCGGTAAAACACACGGCTGGAAAGACGGTTCCCACGGACGTCTGCTGTTGCTTTTCCCCGGTAGTTGGCGGTGACGGTCTCTGTCCCTGCACCTAATGTAATGTTGGTAGCGATGGATTCCCCCCGGTAACCCGCTCCCCGACTTGGATATGGGCCGGAGGAGCCCCTCTTTACCCGCAGGCGCTGGCCCTGAGAAACTGGTGCCTTGGCGGTGGCGGTGTCTCTCTCCTATGGTTGGACTGTTGCCTTCAATCGGGACTTGGTTGTTTGGAGACCCGGAGGTCCCCTTCACTGACGGATTTGGCAAATTCACGGCGACTCCTAGCCTTGCCGGGATCCGAAAGGCCCCTGCCAATGGTGCTGGCTTCTCTTCGTATACCGGTCCGGTACCGCCGGGCCACCACCCGTCCACGGTCCTTTCGGCAACCTCCGATCAGCCTCTCCTGCAGACGGTCACCACCGTCTGCTGACCTTGCTGTCTCAGTCCGGGGCACACACCCTGACCAACTTCAGGCTTTCCAACTGTCACTTTTTCTCTCTCACTACTTCAAACTCCCAACCTAATCTTTCTCCTTTCCAAACTGTTCTGCCTGGTTTTCCCGCCTCCAGGACTGTGAACTCCTCGGTGGGCGGAGCCAACCGCCTGGCCCACCCCCTGGTGTGGACATCAGCCCCTGGAGGAAGGCAACAAGGATTTCTGGTGTAGCTTTGGTGTACCTATCCGGGGTGTAGGGTGTGGTGATGTCATTACCTGTGACCCCTGGCTTGCCCAGGGCGTGACACTCAGTACTTGTAACTAGTGATGAGCGGGCACTACCATGCTCGGGTGCTCAGTACTGGTAACTAGTGATGAGCGGGCACTACCATGCTCGGGTGCTCAGTACTGGTAACCAGGGCTGTGGAGTCGGAGTCGGAGTCGTGGAGTCGGAGTCGGAGCTCATTTTGGTGGAGTCGGAGTCGGTATAAAATGCACCGACTCCGACTCCTAAAATATATAATAAATTGGGGACAGTCGTGCAATGCAGAATGTGCTGAATATTTTACTAAATAATAACATTTAGTATAATGCTTATATTTAAGTGATAAATTTATTGTAGTACAATGTGAACATCAGACATTTAATTGTTTTTATGATACAATAATCAAGATAATTGGATAGAACATAAAATATTTATTGGAATACAACTTTAGAACACAAAAAACTAATAAATTGTAAATATGTTATATATATATACACAGTGTATATACACACACAAGATATATATGTAATCAACTGTATATTACATAGTGTATTACATATTTACAATTTATTACAGTTTTTTGTGTTCTAAAGTTGTATTCCAATAAATATATTTTATGTTCTATCCAAATATCTTGATTATTGTATCATAAAAATTATTAAATGTCTGATGTTCACATACACACATTCATGTACTACAATAAATTTTTCACCTAACTATAAGCAATATATGTAGGAGTCGGAGCCGGAGTCGGAGTCGGAGCCGGAGTCGGAGTCGGTGCAAGAGAATTTGAGGAGTCGGAGTCGGAGTCGAAGGTTTGGCTTACCGACTCCACAGCCCTGCTGGTAACTAGTGATGAGCGGGCACTACCATGCTCGGGTGCTCAGTACTGGTAACTAGTGATGAGCGGGCACTACCATGCTCAGGTGCTCAGTACTGGTAACTAGTGATGAGCGGGCACTACCATGCTCGGGTGCTCAGTACTGGTAACTAGTGATGAGCGGGCACTACCATGCTCGGGTGCTCAGTACTGGTAACTAGTGATGAGCGGGCACTACCATGCTCGGGTGCTCAGTACTGGTAACTAGTGATGAGCAGACACTACCATGCTCGGGTGCTCAGTACTTGTAACTAGTGATAAACGAGCACTGCCATGCTCGGGTGCTCGGAACGCTTAACTAGTGATGAACGAGCACTACCATGCTCGGGTGCGGAGTACTGGTAATGAGCGAGCGCTACCATTCTTGGTTGCTCGGTATGCGTAACGAACAGTTGGATGCTTGGATGGGCATGACTCAAGTACTGACTATAATGGTGGTCAATGGGGAGCTTACACATTTCTCCTAAAGATCTTTTGGAAAAATGCTCAAGTTTCCCATTAACTACCATTATAGTCAGTACAGGAGTCCAACCTGTCCAAGGGTCCGACTGTGAGGAACTACTAAATGTGACCTGTAGCACCAAGTTTGCTTATAACAACCAAGTTTCTCTCCCACCCTCCATCTCTTTAGCCTATAGTAAAATGGGCATTCAATGAAACCTGTTACTTTTTGGTTCAGGAGACCTGTGACCCCAGAGGCAGACACTCATCTCCCACCAGCTTTAGTGAAATGTTGAACATGTTTGACCGAGCCAAACCCTTTCGTGGGGTCATAGCTGATAGCTGTCGGATCAGTTATCTAATTTCAACCCCCCGATTTAAAAAGAAAAACAATCAAGGTGATTGTATCACAAACCGTGAAACCGCAGCCATACCTGACACCATCATTCCCGCCGGGTGAAGAATCCTGTGCAGCTGCTTCTTATTATATTCAGGAAAATACTTCTATTCTGTGCACTTATAACATCTGTGCTCGTACAGAAAAATATGTGAAAGGCCCTTCTCCACAGTAGCCAAATCTCCTTCAATATCCAAGGGGAGGGGAAAGGGGCAAATAAATAGGTTTACTGTCTTTTGTGAGTCCCCGCTCTGGAAGCAGCTGCGCCCCGTCCTATACTGGTCGGGCAGCAGCTGTCTGTAGCTTTATTGGCTCTATTTTGAAGATCCGACACACCCGAAATCTCTGGTTGCTGACTTGAAAACTTTTTGGATGTCAACTGGCGACAGAATAAATTTGTAGCGCAAGAATCTCCTTCCATCCCAGTCTAAAATAGCTCCCAAGGGCTCCATACTGGCTCTTGCTGAAGATCTAAACAATTTCGGCTCGAAAATAAACATTTCACAGCGGTGCACCGAGAAACCCCTTTCTATTTTCAGTAGAATTTTCCACGGGTGAGTCATCGGCCTTCGAAAAAGCGAGATAAAACCAAAACAGAAAAAAAACACCTAATCAAATAGGAAGGAAGGATAAATATTTGCAGAGTGAAACAATGTTTCATTGTGGGTTGTTTTTTTTTTTTTTTCTTCATATACCGTATTTTTCTGATTTATAAGACGTACTTTTCCTCCCAAAAACATGGGAGGAAAGTGAAGGGTGCATTTTATAATCTGAATGTAGCTTAGGCTACTTTCACACATCCGGTTTTTGCTCTGCGGCACAATACGGTGCTCTGCAAAAAAACCGCAACCGTTTTTTTTTGCCGCCGGTTGTTTTTTTTTTTGCATAGACTTACATTAGTTCCGTATTGTGCCGCATGGGCTTGCGTTCGGTCCGTTTTTTGCCGCATGCGGCAGATTTAGCCGATGCCACGCATTTTTCAATGCATGCCTATGGATGCCGGATGCGGCAAAAAACGCATTCGGCCGCCGCATGCAGTTTCTTCCACTGCACATGCTCAGTAGCGTGCCGCAACCGGAAAAAAACGGACGGGCCGCATGTAAAAACTTTTATGCAAAGGATGTGGTTTTTTCGCCGCATCCGTTGCATAGGTTTCACTGCCGGATTGAGCCGCAGTGCTCAAACCGGATGTGTGAAAGTAGCCTTACCGGGGGTGGTGGAGAGAGGTCGCAAGAGGGCGGGGGAATTCTGCGGAGGCTGTGCTTGGGCGGCTGTGTGGGGGTCTGCGCCTGCTGGTGCGGCTGTGCTGGGTCTCTGGCGGCTGGACTGGCGCTGCAGGGCAGGCGGTGAGTACTTCAAATAATGTCGCCCGGAGTCATTGCATGCGCATATGGTGCTCTCGAATCAAAATCTCATCTGCGCACGCACTGCCACCAGCCCATTAATCTACCAGCAGCTGACTTCAGGAAAATGGCGCCCGGAGGTGGCGCTTGCCAGATGGGATTTTGACTTGCCATTGAGCCGAGAGCTCAGTCTGCGCTGACTCTGGGTGCCATTTCTTTGAATTCCTCACCGTCCGCAGCCGAAAAGCCCGAGCCCCAGCACGGCTGCCCCAGCTAGGCTTTCCTAGCACCAGCACGGCTTCCCCAAGACCTGCATGGCTGCCCCAGAGTCCCAGTCTCCTTCGCAGCCCCAGCACAGCCTAGTTTCTGGGACACCCACTGCCGCTGCCTCCTGTGACCCCCGTTCCACCACCGCTTCTGCCCTCTCTGGTAAGACACCACCGGACTCTAAAATGGACTCGCTTTTTTTTCAAATTGTTTTGCTCTGAATTTGGGGTGCGTCTTATAATCCAGTGCGTCTTATAAACTGAAAAATATGGTACATTTTTGATAAAGGGGAACGAGACATACCTCCTGCCCAATGCCAACATCTTTGTTATTGGCTGTTTTTGTATTTTTTTGGGATCATAAAGCTCTAGGTCCGAATGCTGAATCGCCAGCTCTGTGGACAAGTGGACATTAGATGACCGTCGTTCCGCTGCGCACTCTTGTGTTCTCTATGGGAATGCAGACTTCAGATATCCATGCTCTTATCTGAGCGAAAAATACAGTTAGTAATCCAAAATTGGACGTGCCCAATCGACATCTGCCCCAATGATCAGTTGGACAATGCCCCTCAAAAACATTAGAGGGTCAGCTGAATCAAGCAATGTGTAGAGGGGTTTACAGGCTCATGTTTGAGTCTCCGAATATCTAAAAGTAACTAACTAATTTGGTCTAAAGCAACTTTAGTAATGAACGGTCCAGCCGATCATCATTTACTACTCCCAAAGCTAGAAAAAGTTAAGATGCCAATGTGCCAAAAAGTAGCTGCCAGTACATTTTGGTTTTCTATCGATTTATGGAAGTGTTAGTCTGACCACTAACTAATTTGTGTGGGAATGTGGCTTATAGTCCATTGTTGTTGTATTAAGGTTTCCCCTACTCATTAGCCGAATATCACAATATTTGTGTAGGGGGAGGGCCCATCAGCCAATATCTAATGTGTAAAATCCCCTCAACTCTCTGGAAGATGAAAATTTTAATGTTATATAGAAGTGTGCTGAAAACCGGGGAGTAGTCACAAGGATGTGCATTTCAGTATTGTAGGTTTCTACAGACCTCGATCTGCCATCTGACTTCTTTCCTGCTCATGAAAATGTACGGCTTATGGGAAATCTGAGAATAAATACTCATCGATTAAAAAGAATATTGCTTTAACAGTCTTGCTTTCCTTGGTCTCTACTCTCCAGGAGTATGATAGAGCGGTTTTTAAAGGGGTTTTCCAGATTTAAGTTTAAGGGATTTTCCACACTTTTATTTAACTTACGATCCGATTGTGATCTCAAAATAATAAATGGCACATGCACCCCTGGCCGTCTCCTGCCGCCCCTGGCCGTCTCCTGCCGCCCCTCTGCGCCCCTGGCCGTCTCCTGCCGCCCCTCTGTGCCCCTGGCCGTCTCCTGCCGCCCCTCTGCGCCCCTGGCTGTCTCCTGCCGCCCCTCTGCTCCCCTGGCTGTCTCCTGCCGCCCCTCTGCGCCCCTGGCTGTCTCCTGCCGCCCCTCCGCGCCCCTGGCCGTCTCCTGCCGCCCCTCCGCGCCCCTGGCCGTCTCCTGCCGCCCCTCCGCGCCCCTGGCCGTCTGCTGCCGCCCCTCCGCGCCCCTGGCCGTCTGCTGCCGCCCCTCCGCGCCCCTGGCCGTCTGCTGCCGCCCCTCCGCGCCCCTGGCCGTCTCCTGCCGCCCCTCCGCGCCCCTGGCCGTCTCCTGCCGCCCCTCCGCGCCCCTGGCCGTCTCCTGCCGCCCCTCCGCGCCCCTGGCCGTCTCCTGCCGCCCCTCCGCGCCCCTGGCCGTCTCCTGCCGCCCCTCCGCGCCTCTGGCCGTCTCCTGCCGCCCCTCCGCGCCCCTGGCCGTCTCCTGCCGCCCCTCCGCGCCCCTGGCCGTCTCCTGCCGCCCCTCCGCGCCCCTGGCCGTCTCCTGCCGCCCCTCCGCGCCCCTGGCCGTCTCCTGCCGCCCCTCCGCGCCCCTGGCCGTCTCCTGCCGCCCCTCCGCGCCCCTGGCCGTCTCCTGCCGCCCCTCCGCGCCCCTGGCCGTCTCCTGCCGCCCCTCTGCGCCCCTGGCCGTCTCCTGCCGCCCCTCTGCGCCCCTGGCCGTCTCCTGCCGCCCCTCTGCGCCCCTGGCCGTCTCCTGCCGCCCCTCTGCGCCCCTGGCCGTCTCCTGCCGCCCCTCTGCGCCCCTGGCCGTCTCCTGCCGCCCCTCTGCGCCCCTGGCCGTCTCCTGCCGCCCCTCTGCGCCCCTGGCCGTCTGCTGCCGCCCCTCCGCGCCCCTGGCCGTCTGCTGCCGCCCCTCCGCGCCCCTGGCCGTCTCCTGCCGCCCCTCCGCGCCCCTGGCCGTCTCCTGCCGCCCCTCCTTTGGTGATTACAGCGCATGACAGCAGAAGGTGCAGTAGGATATAGATCGATAATTAGGTGACATTAACTGCACACTTGGTTCCTATGGTAAATAAAACTTAATCTGTGGGTAAATAAAGTTTTACAACTTTATCAACTTTTTGGTACAATTCAAAATGTATTTTTTTGCTTACAACAAATGAGAACAGACCTAACAGGGGCAGCATAGTCTTACAACTGTATCCACTGAGCAGGACATCTATGTATCTCTCTGATACTTTGCTACAATCTATCAGTTTGGGGTGCAGATTGTTATTCTCTGTAATCATTGCCTGGAATGTTGTATAAACCTTTAATGTAATTTGTGTAATTTTCTGCCAAACCACTTGACCAAGATTTAAGACTTTATTCCTTATGAAATAACAATACTGGAACACCTTTCCCTCAATCCTTTTGTTGTGCCTCTGTTATCCCTCCTGGAAATCTACACCCCAACTAATAGGTGTCATTATTGCCTTTGTCAGTGGGTTTTGTCTCTATGTCCAGTCATTACTAACAAAGTCAGCATTGTCAAGGGGAATATTAACACCCATTTGTCAGTTTATTCATACGTTTCCATGAGGAATAACAGAGGCACAGTGCAGCACAGAGCTGTAAGAAAAGGTGCTCTGGAATGATTTAATGGGGGTAAATGCGTATTGTACATGAGCAATTCAATTTGTACTGCCTTGGTCATTCATTGCAGCCAATCTTCCTCTAGGCCTGGCGTCCAGGGGGCTTCTTGATGATACTAGTCCCTATAACTTTATGATGTCATTGTGCTTTGAATGTCATGGGACATAGCAGGCACCAGAGGTGCCAAGGATGCCGGGTCAAGGTGTTACTGGTGCAGAAGTGGAGATCGGCTGCAACGCGGGACTTGGCCAATTATTTAATGGAAAATGCCTCCTCGGTCACTGGACCAGGACGGAGTGAATCGAATTGTTCCTCTCTAGTATGTACTAAAACAGAGGAGAGCCGACCGGTTCCCCTTTTTATAAATTCCTCTCTTCCACTCAAGTGACTTCAAACTATGTACAATGCCACTGAATATGTTGCCGCCATATCAGCAGGGTTATCTCTATTATTGCCAGGAATGCGTTCGGAGATTCAGATACGAAGATTCTCCGCTGCATCGTGTTGCCAAGTTAATATTTAATGCAGAAGATCACCGTTTTTATCTCTGGCATTCCGCGTGCTTCTATGAGACATGGCACAATGCGAATACAGTATTACCATTCTACTGTTTCACAGCAGGTGGCCAAAATCCACGGCTGGCGTCCTGCCACTGACTTTCTGATGTGAGGCGATGTGATGGGTATATTACGCAGGACCTCAATTTAATTATTTCAGTCTTTATATTTCTTTTTCAAGTTGCAGTGTGAAGGGACGGGGAGGCGCGGGGTCAGTGCGGAGAGGATGATCCGGAATCTGGCTTTTCCCTGTCCTTTGCTTTCTGCGTGTTGGTGCTACCTTTTTGAGGTATTGCGAGGTTCATGAGTCATCTACTACATGAGTCATTCCTTTCAGACTGTTAAATGTTCGGCAATAAAATGACAAAAAAAGACAGTTGCACTCTGAAATGCTAAAGCATGAGAACCATGAATGTTAAAATATAGATATGCATTACTGCTTAAGGAAATGTATGAAAAAATGGATATATTTAGCATACAAAAATGGCCATTTTAATATCTGCCCAGTAGCCACGTCACAGTATATCTCGTATACTGGGTACCTACTCTGAACTGAAGCCCCTGGGCTTAAAAACCTCCTGTATATGGGCAAGTAGGAACCTGCTATAGAAAATAAAATCACCTGTGGCTAGTGGTGCTGTGACGTGGCTACTGGGCAAATATAGAAATGGCCATTTTGGTATGCTAAATATCTCATTTTTTTCTTAGATTTCCTTTAGTAATTATATTCTTACATTCATGGTTTTCGTGCTTTAGCATTTCAGAGTGCAACGGTATTTTTTTGTCATGTTCAGTTATGCACCTGTTCACATTGCAGTTTTGGGAGTGCCGTCAGTCTTTGTCTAAATTAAAGAGGGTCATGCCATCTGACCGTGTACCCTCCCCCACCAGCCACAGGTGATTTTATTCTCTATAGAAGGTTCCTATTGCCCATACACTGGAGGTTTTTAAAGCCAGAAAAAGGCTTCAGTTCAGAGCAGGTTCCCTGTATACGAGATATGCCGTGACGTGGCTACTGGGCAGATATAGAAATGGCCATTTTTGTATGCTAAATATCTTCTTTTTCTTAGATTTCCTTTAGTAATGCATGTCTATATTCTTACATTCATGGTTTTCATGCTTTGGCATTTCAAAGTACAACTGTCTCCTTTTTTTTTTGCATTTTATGTCATGTTCAGTTATGCACCTGTTCACATTGCAGTTTTGGGAGTGTTGTCAGTCTTTTTGTCTGATTATGGAGTCCTGCCCTCTGTGCGCCCTTCCCCCACTAGTCACAGGTGATTATAGTCTCCAGTAGCAAGTTCCTACTTGCCCATACACAGGAGGTTTTTAAACCCAGACAGAGGCTTCAGTTCAGAGTGGGTACCCAGTATACACGAGGTATGCCTTGACGTGGCTACTGGGCAGATATAAAAATGGCCTTTTTTGTATGCTAAATATCTCAATTTTTTTCTTAGATTTCCTTTAGCAGTAATGCATATCTATATTCTTAACATCCATGATTTTCATGCTTTAGCATTTCAGAGTACATCTGTTTGTTTGTTTGTTTTTTTTTTTGTCATTTTCTCTCACGTTCAGTTATGCATCTGTTCACATTGCATGAGCGTTCCGTCAGTCTTTTTGTCTAGATGTCAGGCAATGACACCAGAGGCCAAAACCAATAAATACAGGTTTAATTTTTTTTTTTTATTTTTTTTTTAAGTTTTTGTGTTCTTTGCATTGGTTCCGAGTAATTTCATATAGATGCACCTTGTGGTAATTTCCATATTTGGAAATATCCTATTAATACTTTTTTACTAGTAAAGTAAAATATTCGGGTTCGGATTATTCTACTGAATACCTAGTACTATTCCAGTTTTCATCATAAATAACGAACCTAATGTAAGTCAAAGGGAAACCCAAGCTTTTTTCTGGGAAATCAAGAAAAATACTTGGGTTCCCCATTGACTTGCATTAGGTTTGTTATTCATGACGAATATTGGAGAAGTATTAGGTATTCGGTACGAATAATCCAAATATTTTACTATTCGCACATCAGTATTCTGTACATTTGATATGTGGCTTTGGTAAATATAAATTTAATACTAAGGTATTCTGTCCGGATGAGCAGTTCCAATACAGCACGGCCTGATGGCGGTGGTGCAGCAGGACAATCCTATGTGGAACAATGGAGGCAGATACAGCAGAATGTGGAAACAGAATTGGAAGCATGGTAACCAATGAAAGATTAGAAATTACGGCAACTTCGGTAGCAGTGCTGAACCGCGACGTAGCAGAGTGCATTCACCAATGATGAACCGTAGAAGCAGAGCTGAGTGATGGAAGATTCTGAGGCAAAACTGATCTAACAGTATAGTGGAGTTAAGTACACAACGTAGGAGAGCTGTGTGTATCAGAGAGTCCAGGGTAGCTCTGGCACAGTGGTTAGACCTGGTTACTCTTTGATTTATAGCAGAGCTAGGTTTGTCACTCAGTCTAGACAGAACTGGTCAACGGTGTAGCAGAGCTGGGTTTGTGAAAGGCAGGCCTAAATGGACCAGCGGTGTAGAGCTGGGTTTGTGACAGTCAGCCTTGAACAGGCCAGCTGTTTTACAAGAGCTAGGTTTGTCACTGAGTCCAGACAGAACAGGTCAGTGGTATAGCAAAGGTGGGTTAGTCACTTAGTCAGGCCTGAATGGGCCAGTTGTGTAGTAGAGCCAGGTTTGTCACTCAGTCCAGACAGAACAGGATAGCGTTGTAGCAGAGCTGAGTTTGACAGTAAGGCCTGAATGGACCAGCTGTGTAACAGGGCTATATTTGTCACTCGGTCCAGAGAGAAATGGTCAGCGGTATAGCAGAGCTAGGTTTGTCATGGAGTTAAGATAGAAGAATATAGTGTAGCAGAGTTACCCATTGATGTAGCAAAACTGGGTAGTGCACGAGGTACAAGCAGGCAGCAGAGGTGGCATGGACACCAGCTACCTAAATACTTGCGGGGTAGGTATCTTCCTGCTTTCCATGATATCAGATCATCTTTTTGCTGTGGCGGTGTATATCCATTGAGCAGAAGATGAGTGTTGAAAGTTTTACATTCCTGAATCTTCATATCAGATATTCTTTTTCTTCTTCCTGTTCTGTGATAAAGGTCATCTAGGGATTATATGTTTTTACTCGTGTAAATTTCAAACATTTTTTGGATAGGTTTCAAGAGTAGACAATAATTGTGAATCGTATTTTGCAGTTTATCTTATGTCTTCATGAGCCTCTTTTGCTACGGGGCAGGGATGGCCGCCTCTTCATTGTACCTTTTTATAATTGTCTATCACTGGAATGTGCTCGCTCTTTGTTAGATGAAATGTCGCCTATTTGAGCTGTGATTATTAAAAAGAAGATATTGACGCCTGATGATGGGCCTGTTGTTACATGGTGATATCTTCGAGCTTACGTTGGCTGTTTGCCATCACTTCCTATTCATTATATATATATATATATATATATATATATATATATATATATATATATATATATATATATATATATATATATATATATATATATATATATATCTCTATCTCTATCTCTCCAGGACCTGAAGGTGGATATTGTGTTGTACGCCCAAGAGTGGTCTATAAATACAATTTAGTCAAGTTGGAAGACAAATGCAGTCATGGCCGAAAGTGTTGGCACCCTTAAAATTTGTTCCAGATAATGACGTACTTCTCCCAGAAATACTCCCAGGTTTTGTTATACACATGCTTATATCCTTTGTGTGTATTGAAAAAAGGCAAATTGGACATAATTTCGCACACAACTCCAAAATTGTGCTGTACAAAATTGTTGGCCCCTTTCCAAAATTGTGGGTCAGCAACTTTCAAGCATGTGATGCTCATTCAAACTCACCTGTGGCAAGTAACAGGTGTGGGCAATATGAAAATCACGCCTGAAACCAGACAAAAAGGGGAGAAGTTAATTCAATCTTTGCATTAGGTTTGTGTGTGCCACACTAAGCATAGAGAACAGAAGAAGAGACCTGTCTGAGGACTTAAGAACCAATATTGTTGAAATATATCAACAATCTCAAGGATGCATACATCTCCAAAGATCTTGATATTCCTTTGTCCACGGAGCGCAACATAAGATGTTTACAACTCATGGCACTGTAGCTAATCTTCCTGGACATGGATGGCAGAGAAAAACTGATGACTGCTTGTAACGTGGGATGGTGGATAAGCAGCCCCAACCAAGTTCCAAAGAAATTCAAGCTGTCCTGCAAGCTCATGTGCTTTGGTATCAGCGCAACTATCTGTCCACATCTGAATGAAAGGAAAGCTATGGAGGAGACCCAGGAGGACCCCACTGCTGACTTATACTTAAAAAAGCTAGACTGCAGTTGGCCAAAATGTACAGGAGTAACTAAAATCATTCTGGGAAAGCGTTTTGTGGACAGATAAGATCAATATGCAGCTTTTTTGGTAAATCACATCATTGTACGGTTTACCGAAAAGGAAATGAGGCCTACAAAGAAATCCACACCGCATCTGTGGCGCCCTGGACAAGCCAGGACGTCACAGGTACTGCAACAACACACCCCACACCCCGGCTAGGCACACTGAAGTCAAACACAAATCCTTGTAGCCTCCCTCCAGGGGCTGATGTCCACACCAGGGGGTGGGCTAGGCGGTTGGCCCCACCCACCGAGGAGTTCACAGTCCTGGAGGCGGGAAAAGGAAGGCAGTTCAGTTCAGTTTTGGAGAGTGAAGTGGTAGTAGAGGAGACTGACCGTGTCCGGGTGCGTGGCCCGGGCACATACAGCAAGGTTGGCAGACGGTGGTGACCGTTTGCAGGAAAGGCTGATTGAAGTGAACCGTAAGGACCGGGGACGGGCGGTGGCCCGCCGATACCGGATAGGGGAGCGAAGAGAAGCCCGCACCATTCGGCAGGGCCTATGGACCCCGACCAGGCTTGCAGTCGCCGTAAAACCGGTCAAATCCGTTAGCAAAGGAAACCTCCGGGGTTTCCCAGCAGTCAAGACCCGATTGAAGGCAACCGCTCAAACCGAGAAGGGAAATACAGTCACTGCCAAGGCTACAGTTCCCAGGGTGCAAAAAGGAGAACAGTCGAGTGTATATGCAAATAGAAATTTATTTATTATCAAAAGAGACAAACGCCCTCAAGGTCTCCTCCTTGAAGAAGCAACAACACCTCGCGAAACACGCGTTGGTGGCGATCCCGTCCTCCTCTTTGGGTATGTGCATCATGTGATTCTATACATTTGACTTCCATGGCTGGTTTCTTGTTGGCATGTGGTTTTTTACTGTGACTTTTTTTTTTTTTTTTTTTGACATTGGACATGTTCTATTGATATGCACTTGCACTTTAGACTGTGTGATAATTTGTCTGCTAGAGAACTATTGGTAACTATTGGCCTGTGGTTGGAAACTGGTGATATGGGTTTTCTACATACCTGGGTGGGGTTGGGTTTTACCAGTGTATATACTGCAATTGTCAGTTAAATAGAATATTGATATTTTCCACCTATCCCAGTGAGTTCGATTATCTGTTAGTATACTTTTACCTTCCCTCATGCTATGACTAGAGGATTGTTAAAACATCCAGCACCTCTCCTCCCACGGCTAATTGTTTCCCTCATTGTTTTAAACCGCATGCCTCTCCCACGACTAGTAGAGAGTGTGAACAATAGATATTAGCATTATATCACGTCCATTTTTGATGGTTTAACAGAATAGCCATATATGTTCACCTCTCCCACGGCTATTGATAACAACTGTATTGTACATTTTCATCACAGTGTTTGCCCCCCCCTTGATTCAGTGGTAGTTTTTAACTCCCTTTATATTGCTGTTTTGCGTTTGTCTCTTTTGATAATAAATAAATTTCTATTTGCATATACACTCGACTGTTCTCCTTTTTGCATGCTGTTACGAGTGGTGCATATACCCCGCCAGCGCAAGTGTACTGGCGGAGTATTTACCTTATGGCTCAGTCATTGAGAAATTGTTTCATAATACAGTTCCCAGGGCCAGAGCCTGTGGGCAAAAGGGGCTCCCTCAGCATCCATCCAAGCTGGGGAGCGGGTTACCGGTGGGAAGCCATTGGAACCGTGTACATAACACAGGTGCAGGGAAAGGCAGTCACCGCCAACCTACCGGGAGAACTACCGCAGCCGTCTGTGGGACCCGTCCATCCAGCCGTTTGTTTTACCGGAGACTTTGCATTCATCATTGGCTGAGTGAGTACCACCGTGCCGTGTGGCACCGCGCTGCCCCCGCGGCCCTGCACCTCACCAGGCCCCGTAACCCGCCTGCCATCCCTCCCTCACCGGGCCCCGGGACAAAGAAACCCCCCTACCCACGGAGGGGAGAAACAACATCCAGGCTGCTCCCTCTCACCACTCCCGGGATCCCCATCCAGAGCAGCGGTGGTGGCACAACCTCACCACAACCGTGGGGGGCGTCACGGACAATATCCCCAAAACCACCCCCCTTTTCACTCACGGGCGAGGAGCGCCGCTCGAGTCCCCGGGATCCGGCCCACCGCTCGAGCCACCGAGCAGCGAACGAAGCAGCAGCAGCCGGACCCGAGCAGTGGGTGAGCGCAGCGTCCCCTCCCCGCCCGCGACATATCTACAGTAAAATATGGTGGAGGTCAGAGATGTCTTGTGTTTTGTTTTGCTGCCTTTGGCACTGTGTACCTTGACTGTGTGCAAGACATCATGAAATCTGAAGATTGCCAAAGGATTGTGGGTCACAATATAGTGCCCAGTGTCAGAAAGCTGGGTGTGTGTCCTAGGTAATGGGTGTTCCTGCAAGAGAATGACACCAAATATACTTCAAGACGTCCCCAGAAATGAATGGAAACAAAGCACTGGAGATTTCTGAAATGGCAGCAATGAGTCCAGATCTAAATCCCAGTGACATCTGTGGAGAGATCTTAAAATTGCTGTTGGGAGAAGTTCTCATCCACATATGAGAGTTAATAATGAAGAGTCCAAAATTCCAGGTGAGGGGAGTAAGAAGCTTGTGGATGGTTATAGGGAGCGACTGATTGCAGTTATTTTATTCCTTAGGATGTGCAACCAAATATTAAGCTGAGGGGGACAACAGTTTTGTCCGGCCCATTTTTGGAGTTGTGTGAAATGATTTCCAATTTGCTTTTTGTGTGTGTCTTGTGCAAAATACACAAAGGAAATAAGCATGTGTATGACAAGATGTGTAATTGCAATAATTTTCTGAGCAATACTTCACTAATACTGGAATAATTTTGTCCATGACTGTATATGTGTTGCAAGTTATTGCTCTCACTTGCTGGTTAATGCCATTAGTATTTGGTGAGGGTTTTTTTTTATATACTGTTGAGGAGTTAAAAACAATTTTTGAAAAATATTCTGCTAAAAACACACAACGTGATGCCAGTTGGTAATAATATGAGTGTAAAAATGTGCTACCAATTTCCCACAATTGCAAAAAAAAACCCAAAACCCCCCAGTAATTTTGAAGGTGTTGTGCACTACTTGGACAACCCCTTTCTTAAATTCTGTAGTCCCTTTTATGTGTTCTGGACTGCGTCGCCCTCGTTTAATAGTAATGCCATGCAAGCACCGGAGACCCAATGCCGACATCGCTTTTACAGTGTTAGTGTGGAAGGTGTGTATAAGGCCATTTTTATTTCATTGCGTAGACTACAAAACTCATGAAGCGTGATCAAAGTATTATGTAGGGTAGCATGGGTTTTATAGGCAAGTTTGACTAAAAATAAAACTTGTAAAAATTTTATCCCAAAGGACTTGTTCACATGTAACATTTTTGATGCAGTTTTTTTAAAATCAATGAGGCTCAGGATGCAAAAATGCACAAAAAAATATACAACACACGGAAGACTGGTGTAATTTTCTGCCGTGGTTTACAATAGTATCTGAAGATGTGTGAATATGCTGTAAGGGCCTGTTCACACTGAGCTTTTTTGTTGAGTATTTGTAGCAGAACTGCCAGCTCTCTAATCCAAATTCTTGGTCTTTGGTCTGTTCTTTTGTTGTTTTTTTTTTTTTTTTAATTTATTTTTTATTTTTTTTATTAGGACCAGACTATATAGTGTCTTTTATTCCTGCCCACTGTCCCACTAATGTAATTGTGCGTGGTCTCCTACAGGGTGCCATATGGACATGTGATGTAATGAGTGCGGCATCGCCAGGGAGGAGTATAATGGCCACTGGGTGAGGAGGAGGGACATTGCTGTACAATTTCCTGAATGTGCATGTTGGAGGCCACAGGAAGTATCATCAGCGTGTGTGTGTGTGTGTGTACATACATACATACATACATACATACATACATACATACATACATACATACATACATACAATATATCTATATGTATGTGTGTATATTTTATGTAAATAATAATAATTTTATATATATATATATATATATATATCAGTGCCTACAAGTAGTAGTCAACCCCCTGCAGATTTAGCAGGTTTACACATTCGGAATTAACTTGGCATTGTGACATTTGGACTGTAGATCAGCCTGGAAGTGTGAAATGCACTGCAGCAAAAAAGAATGTTATTTCTTTTTTTTTTTTTTTTAAATTGTGAAAAGTTTATTCAGAGGGTCATTTATTATTCAACCCCTCAAACCACCAGAATTCTGTTTGGTTCCCCTAAAGTATTAAGAAGTATTTCAGGCACAAAGAACAATGAGCTTCACATGTTTGGATTAATTATCTCTTTTTCCAGCCTTTTCTGACTAATTAAGACCCTCCCCAAACTTGTGAACAGCACTCATACTTGGTCAACATGGGAAAGACAAAGGAGCATTCCAAGGCCATCATAGACAAGATCGTGAAGGGTCACAAGGCTGGCAAGGGGTACAAAACCCTTTCCAAGGAGTTGGGCCTACCTGTCTCCACTGTTGGGAGCATCATCCGGAAGTGGAAGGCTTATGGAACTACTGTTAGCCTTCCACGGCCTGGACAGCCTTTGAAAGTTTCCACCCGTGCCGAGGCCAGGCTTATTCGAAGAGTCAAGGCTAACCCAAGGACAACAAGGAAGGAGCTCCGGGAAGATCTCATGGCAGTGGGGACATTGATTTCAGTCAATACCATAAGTAACGTACTCCACCGCAATGGTCTCCGTTCCAGACGAGCCCGTAAGGTACCTTTACTTTCAAAGCGTCATGTCAAGGCTCGTCTACAGTTTGCTCATGATCACTTGGAGGACTCTGAGACAGACTGGTTCAAGGTTCTCTGGTCTGATGAGACCAAGACCGAGATCTTTGGTGCCAACGACACACGTTACGTTTGGAGACTGGATGGCACTGCATACGACCCAAAGAATACCATCCCTACAGTCAAGCATGGTGGTGGCAGCATCATGCTGTGGGGCTGTTTCTCAGCCAAGGGGCCTGGCCATCTGGTCCGCATCCATGGGAAGATGGATAGCTTGGCCTACCTGGAGATTTTGGCCAAGAACCTCCGCTCCTCCATCAAGGATCTTAAGATGAGTCGTCATTTCATCTTCCAACAAGACAACGACCCAAAGCACACAGCCAAGAAAACCAAGGCCTGGTGCAAGAGGGAAAAAATCAAGGTATTGCAGTGGCCTAGTCAGTCTCCTGACCTTAACCCAATTGAAAACTTGTGGAAGGAGCTCAAGATTAAAGTCCACATGAGACACCCAAAGAACCTAGAAACTTGGAGAAGATCTGCATAGAGGAGTGGGCCAAGATAACTCCAGAGACCTGTGCCGGCCTGATCAGGTCTTATAAAAGACGATTATTATCTGTAATTGCAAACCAAGGGTTATTCCACAAAATATTAAACCTAGGGGTTGAATAATAATTGACCCATACTTTTATGTTGAAAATTTATTAAAATTTAAAGGGGTCGTTCACCCATTTTTTTTATTTTCTGTAGGAGTTCTACTTACCTTTCTAGGCGTTTTCTCCATTGTCTTCTGTTTCCAGTTCTGGCACTGAGCGGCGCTATCCTGCACGCTCAGTGCCGGTCACATGACCCCCTGGAGCTGTGGCCGCCAGCATCCTCTGACGTCCCGGCATTTCCGGGCTCTCAAACAAGACTGGTACGTCAGAGGAGGCTGGCACCACTCAGATTGAGTGACAGGGCTGTGGGCGGTAACTACCGCACATCACAGCCCAGTATCGAGGGGAGGAGCCGGAGGACGTCACTGTGGAGCCGGCGTCCTGCAGATGGTGAGGCACGGGGCGCCAGTGTGCAGTACAGGGGGGGGGGGTTCTTCAGCTGAATCCCCCCCTGCACGTAAGTATGTGATCACACTGTCCACCCGCCCGCTCTGCTGCGATGTCAGGAGAGCGGCCGGTGTCGGGCAGTGTGATCATCTGCTCCTCCCAGCAGCAAGACACTGACAGGCATGTCACCGCCGTGCTCTGCCATCTGTCCTGCTGCATGGGACCAACTGTCTGCACTCTGTCACCTGCACCACAAGTCACAGAGTGGAGACAGTTGGTGACAGAGCACCTCTGCCCCCCGCCCGTTCTTTCCCCACTCTCTTCTCTCCCCCCACTCTTCTCCCCCTCCCCTCTTCCCCCTCTTCTCTGCCCCCCTCTTATCCCTCTCTCCTCTCCCCTCTCTTTTCCCTCGCTCTCTTCCCCCCTCGCTCTCTTCCCCCCTCGCTCTCTTCCCCCCTCGCTCTCTCCCCCCTCGCTCTCTCCCCCCTCGCTCTCTCCCCCCTCGCTCTCTCCCCCCTCGCTCTCTCCCCCCTCGCTCTCTCCCCCCTGCGCTCTTTTTCCCTCCCCCCTCGCTCTTTCCCTCCCCCCTCGCTCTTTCCCTCCCCCCTCGCTCTTTCCCTCCCCCCTCGCTCTTTCCCTCCCCCCTCGCTCTCTTTCCCTCCCCCCTCGCTCTCTTTCCCTCCCCCCTCGCTCTCTTTCCCTCCCCCCTCGCTCTCTTTCCCTCCCCCCTCGCTCTCTTTCCCTCCCCCCTCGCTCTCTTTCCCTCCCCCTCGCTCTCTTTCCCTCCCCCCTCGCTCTCTTTCCCTCCCCCCTCGCTCTCTTTCCCTCCCCCCTCGCTCTCTTTCCCTCCCCCCTCGCTCTCTTTCCCTCCCCCCTCGCTCTCTTTCCCTCCCCCCTCGCTCTCTTTCCCTCCCCCCTCGCTCTCTTTCCCTCCCCCCTCGCTCTTTCCCTCCCCCCTCGCTCTCTTTCCCTCCCCCCTCGCTCTCTTTCCCTCCCCCCTCGCTCTCTTTCCCTCCCCCCTCGCTCTCTTTCCCTCCCCCCTCGCTCTCTTTCCCTCCCCCCTCGCTCTCTTTCCCTCCCCCCTCGCTCTCTTTCCCTCCCCCCTCGCTCTCTTTCCCTCCCCCCTCGCTCTCTTTCCCTCCCCCCTCGCTCTCTTTCCCTCCCCCCTCGCTCTCTCTCCCTCCCCCCTCGCTCTCTCTCCCTCCCCCCTCGCTCTCTCTCCCTCCCCCCTCGCTCTCTCTCCCTCCCCCCTCGCTCTCTTTCCCTCCCCCCTCGCTCTCTTTCCCTCCCCCCTCGCTCTCTTTCCCTCCCCCCTCGCTCTCTTTCCCTCCCCCCTCGCTCTCTTTCCCTCCCCCCCTCGCTCTCTTTCCCTCCCCCCCTCGCTCTCTTTTCCTCCCCCCCTCGCTCTCTTTTCCTCCCCCCTCGCTCTCTTTTCCTCCCCCCCTCGCTCTCTTTTCCTCCCCCCCTCGCTCTCTTTTCCTCCCCCCCTCGCTCTTTTCCTCCCCCCTCGCTCTTTTCCTCCCCCCTCGCTCTTTTCCTCCCCCCTCGCTCTCTTTTCCTCCCCCCTCGCTCTCTTTTCCTCCCCCCCTCGCTCTCTTTTCCTCCCCCCCTCGCTCTCTTTTCCTCCCCCCCTCGCTCTCTTTTCCTCCCCCCCTCGCTCTTTTCCTCCCCCCCTCGCTCTCTTTTCCTCCCCCCCTCGCTCTCTTTTCCTCCCCCCCTCGCTCTCTTTTCCTCCCCCCCTCGCTCTTTTCCTCCCCCCCTCGCTCTCTTTTCCTCCCCCCCTCGCTCTCTTTTCCTCCCCCCCTCGCTCTCTTTTCCTCCCCCCCTCGCTCTCTTTTCCTCCCCCCCTCGCTCTCTTTTCCTCCCCCCCTCGCTCTCTTTTCCTCCCCCCCTCGCTCTCTTTTCCTCCCCCCCTCGCTCTCTTTTCCTCCCCCCCTCGCTCTCTTTTCCTCCCCCCCTCGCTCTCTTTTCCTCCCCCCCTCGCTCTCTTTTCCTCCCCCCCTCGCTCTCTTTTCCTCCCCCCCTCGCTCTCTTTTCCTCCCCCCCTCGCTCTCTTTTCCTCCCCCCCTCGCTCTCTTTTCCTCCCCCCCTCGCTCTCTTTTCCTCCCCCCCTCGCTCTCTTTTCCTCCCCCCCTCGCTCTCTTTTCCTCCCCCCCTCGCTCTCTTTTCCTCCCCCCCCTCGCTCTCTTTTCCTCCCCCCCTCGCTCTCTTTTCCTCCCCCCCTCGCTCTCTTTTCCTCCCCCCCTCGCTCTCTTTTCCTCCCCCCTCGCTCTCTTTTCCTCCCCCCCTCGCTCTCTTTTCCTCCCCCCCTCGCTCTCTTTTCCTCCCCCCCTCGCTCTCTTTTCCTCCCCCCTCGCTCTCTTTTCCTCCCCCCTCGCTCTTTTCCTCCCCCCCTCGCTCTTTTCCTCCCCCCTCGCTCTTTTCCTCCCCCCTCGCTCTTTTCCTCCCCCCCTCGCTCTTTTCCTCCCCCCCTCGCTCTCTTTTCCTCCCCCCTCGCTCTCTTTTCCTCCCCCCCTCGCTCTCTTTTCCTCCCCCCCTCGCTCTCTTTTCCTCCCCCCCCTCGCTCTCTTTTTCCTCCCCCCCTCGCTCTCTTTTCCTCCCCCCCTCGCTCTCTTTTCCTCCCCCCCTCGCTCTCTTTTCCTCCCCCCCGCGCTCTTTTCCTCCCCCCCGCGCTCTTTCCCTCCCCCCGCGCTCTCTTTCCCTCCCCCCCGCGCTCTCTTTCCCTCCCCCCGCGCTCTCTTTCCCTCCCCCCGCGCTCTTTCCCTCCCCCCTCGCTCTTTCCTCCCCCCTCGCTCTCTTTCCCTCCCCCCTCGCTCTTTCCTCCCCCCTCGCTCTTTCCCTCCCCCCGCGCTCTCTTTCCCTCCCCCCTCGCTCTCTTTCCCTCCCCCCTCGCTCTTTCCCTCCCCCTCGCTCTCTTTCCCTCCCCCCCTCGCTCTCTTTTCCTCCCCCCTCGCTCTCTTTTCCTCCCCCCCCTCGCTCTCTTTTCCTCCCCCCCTCGCTCTCTTTTCCTCCCCCCCTCGCTCTCTTTTCCTCCCCCCCCTCGCTCTCTTTTCCTCCCCCCTCGCTCTCTTTTCCTCCCCCTTCGCTCTCTTTTCCTCCCCCCTCGCTCTTTCCTCCCCCCCTCGCTCTCTTTTCCTCCCCCCCTCGCTCTCTTTTCCTCCCCCCTCGCTCTCTTTTCCTCCCCCCTCGCGCTCTTTTCCTCCCCCCTCGCGCTCTTTTCCTCCCCCCTCGCGCTCTTTTCCTCCCCCCTCGCGCTCTTTTCCTCCCCCCTCGCGCTCTTTTCCTCCCCCCTCGCGCTCTTTTCCTCCCCCCCTCGCGCTCTTTTCCTCCCCCTCGCGCTCTTTTCCTCCCCCCTCGCGCTCTTTTCTCCCCTCGCGCTCTTTTCCTCCCCCTCGCGCTCTTTTCCTCCCCCCTCGCGCTCTTTTCCTCCCCCCTCGCGCTCTTTTCCTCCCCCCTCGCGCCTCTTTTCCTCCCCCCTCGCGCTCTTTTCCTCCCCCTCCGCGCTCTTTTCCTCCCCCTCGCGCTCTTTTCCTCCCCCCTCGCGCTCTTTTCCTCCCCCCTCGCGCTCTTTTCCTCCCCCCTCGCGCTCTTTTCCTCCCCCCTCGCGCTCTTTTCCTCCCCCCTCGCGCTCTTTTCCTCCCCCCTCGCGCTCTTTTCCTCCCCCCTCGCGCTCTTTTCCTCCCCCCTCGCGCTCTTTTCCTCCCCCACCGCGCTCTTTTCCTCCCCCACCGCGCTCTTTTCCTCCCCCACCGCGCTCTTTTCCTCCCCCACCGCGCTCTTTTCCTCCCCCACCGCGCTCTTTTCCTCCCCCACCGCGCTCTTTTCCTCCCCCCCGCGCTCTTTTCCTCCCCCCCCTCGCTCTCTTTTCCTCCCCCCCCTCGCTCGCTCTCTTTTCCCTCGCTCTCTCCTGGCATGGTCAGTACAGAAATCTCTCCATCGTGGAGGGGTGAGAGGGAGTAATAAACATGGAGTCCCTACTGTGTCTGCGTATTTATTTCTAATAAAGTATTTTTCTCTGTGTGGTCTTTTTTTTTTTTTTAAACCCTTTATTGGAGATAATGGCCAGGTCAAACTTGGCCTGACATTAAGAATCTCGGGCTTTATACCAGCTGGTAAAACATAGCTGGTATTAACCCTCTGTTACCCAGCGTGCCACCTGCCACCAGGGCCACTGGAAGAGTTGGATACAGCGCCAGAAGATGGCGCTTCTATGAAAGCGCCATTTTCTGGGGCGGCTGTGGACTGCAATTCGCAGCGGGGGGCCCAGAAAGTTTGGGCACCCTTCACTGCGGATTCCAATCCCCAGCTGCCTAGTTGTACCTGGCTGGACTCAAAAATTCGGCGAAGCCCATGTCATTTTTTTTTAATTATTTCATGAAATTCATGAAATAAATAAAAAAAAAAAAAAAAAGGGCTTCTCTATATTTTTGGTTTCCAGCCGGGTACAAATAGGCAGCTGGGGGTTGGGGGCAGCCCGTAGCTGCCTGCTGTACCTGGCTAGCATACAAAAATATGGCGAAGCCCACGTCATTTTTTTTAAAAAAGTTTTCAGGCAAAAACCTTTATAAAAAAATAAAATGCTTCCCTGGATTTCTATTGCCAGTGAAAGTAACACCAAGCAGTGGGGGTTAGCAGCCAGTAGCTGCTTGGGTTACCCTTAGCAATAGAAAATGCAGCGGGAGCCCACAAACAATGTGATTTTTTTGTTTGGTTTTTTTTTTTAGTGAATTTTTAAAAAAAAAAATCGACATGGGCTTCGCCCATCGAGCACCAAAGCGTTTTACTGCTCAATTCATCCCAAGTAATCAGATGACTCCAGTGTCGGCCGATTACTTGTTCTGTGTCCCCCTGCATCCATTGCAGCGTGTACGGGCTGTGAGGTCAGCGGAGTTCACTCCAGCACTGGAGTCAGCTGATCTGAACTCAGCTGAACTCCAGCCTGCACACGCTGCGATGGATGCAGGGGGAAACAGAACAAGTAAGGTCTAAGCCACACGGCGAGAAAAACAGTGCGAGTGGAGTGCGATCAAACATCACATTCCACTCGGACCAATATTAGCTTGTGTGTCAGCGCACATGAGCGATTTATTTTCTCTGCCCTAATTGGACCGAGAAAACAATCGCAGCATGCTACAACTGTAATGCAAGACTCTCTCTTTTACCCATTCAAGTGTATGTGGTGAGAGAAAAATCGCACTGCACTTGCGGTACATCGGTGGACTACGGAGGAGAGAGGGAGAGAAATCCCTCCTACCACTCCTCAGTGCTGGCCCACCCCTCGAGTGGCGGACCGCCCCCCGCAGCTGAGGTCTGCTCGCACAGTCGGACCTCAGTCGCAGGGACACACGCATGACACTCAGCTCTGCTGTACTGAGCGTGAGCCGAGTGTAATGCGAGGGGATCGCAGTAATCCCCGTGTGGCCCCAGCCTGATCGGCCGACACTTGAGTCAGCTGATCTGAACTCAGCTGAACTCCTGTACACACAGCCCGCACACACAGCCCGCACACGGTCACATGTGACCGGCAGCAGGCAGTGACTGCTGTTAAGGCTACATTCACATGACCGTTCCGTTTTTGCGGGCCACAAAAAACGGTCCTTTTGTTTCACGGATGCATCCTAGTGGCATCCGTGTGACATCTGCGTGCCTTCCGGGTTTTTTTGCGGACCGCAAAAAATGGAAGCAGCAAGAAAGATAAATAGATGAGTAGATAGAGATGGATAGATAGATATAGAGACAGAGAGGGATAGAGGAATGAATGAATGAATTCATTCATTCATTCATTCATTGATAGATAAGAAAGACATATATAATGTCCTACCCCCCTGCATATTCTAAGCTGGCACCCTTTTGTGACTGTCATGTGGCACTAAGGTGCTTAGTCTTGTATTTAGCCAAAAAATAAATAAATAAAAAAAAAATTACATGCGGTCCCCTATCTTTTGTAGCCAGCTAGGGTAAAGCAAACTGCTGCAGCCTGCAAACCACAGCTGGCAGCTTCACCTTGGCTGGTAATCCAAAACAGAGCCCCCCCCACACTGTTATTTTAAATTAACTAAATAATTTAAAACAAAAAACACGGGGTCCCCCGAAATTGGATCACCAGCCAAGGTAAAGCGGACAGCTGTGGTCTGGTATTCTCAGACTAGGGAGGTTCACCGTTATTGGACACTCCCCAGCCTAAAAATAGCAGGCTGCAGCCACCCCAGAAGTAGCGCATCCATTAGATGTGCCAGTCCTGGTGCTTCGCGCCAGCTCATTCCGTTGCCCTGGTGCGGTGGCAAACGGGGTAATATATGGGGTTAATACCAGATGTGTAATGTCACCTGGCATCAAGCCCTGGAGTTAGTGATGTCAGGCGTGTATCAGATACCCGACATCACCAACCCAGGCAGTAATAAAAAAAAAATAGACAACAAACACATTATTTGAAAAAACACTCCCCAACACATTCCCTCTTTCACCAATTTATTAGAAAGAAAAACAAATCCAGGTCTGGTGTAATACAAGGGGGTCCCACGATGATCCATACCATAGTCAATGTCCCAGTCAATGAAGAACAGAATGTTCCCTATTTGCTATCAGGAGGTTAGCGAGGTATATTACCTGCGATGATCGCTGAACTACTGACAGCAGCGCTGTCACCGAGTTCAATGACCGCCGCCTTCACAAACAAAGTATCGCGAGCGGCCCGTGACGTTACCACTAGTCACAGTCTCGGGTCGACAGCGAGAGGTGATGTGACAAGCGGCGGGCATAGAAGGCAGTGACGACCGCTGACGTCAGGAGGGCAGGACTTCATCACCGTATGTAATGAACTTACTAACCTCCTGACGGTAGCGCTTTTCATCCCCGCGGCTGCTGACACTGCTGAGTGGGCAGCCGCGGGGCTGGGGCTGGAGCGGGACACTGACTGCACGGGCACCCAACGGAAGTCACATGGAAGTGCTTCCGTGTTGCTTCCGGGAATTTTGCAGACCCATTGACTTGTATTGAGTCATGGTTCGTTATTACGGAACAGAATAGGACATGTTCCATAATAACGGAGCGGACATACGGCATCCGATGTGTTTTTTGTAGGATCGGATGCATATGGAAGTGCTACCGCGTGCCATCCGATCCTACACAAAAGACATTGAAAAGATGGTCCTGTCTGTGGCTCCGCAAAAAAACAGGAACTGACCAGGACAAACGGAACGGTCATGTGAATGAGCCCACCTGCAGCCATTGCAGCGTGTGCGGGCTGTGAGATCAGCAGTCAGCTGACTCCAGCGCCGGCCGATAAATTCTGTGTCCTGCTGCAGAAGGATCCGGTAAAATAACGGTTGCATGCGCTGCACATTTAATCCACAGGATCCGGTCATATGCTGTTTGCGGATGATACAGACGACACACAGACTAGGCAAGAGGGAAAAAAGCAATCTCATCACACCCTCACTTTTTTTTTGCCCAATTATTTTTTTCACATGTTGCGCCGGCTAATAATCATAATTTCTGTGTACACACACACACACACACACACACACACACACACACACACACACACACACACACACACACACACACAGCACAAACACTCACAAAAACACACACTCACGCACAAACACTCACAAAAACACACACTCACGCACAAACACTCACAAAAACACACACACTTTCTTCCACTGGTTGTGTGCAGAGCTGGCAGCTTCGGATGTCTCTGTGTGATTTCTCTCATCCACACTGGGAAGAGGCAGGGAGGAGGGTTTGGTCGGAGAGCAGAGTGGGTGTATTAGACACAATGGGTGTGTTAGATAAGCCAGACACCGCCCTAGAGCCACAAAGAATTCTGGAACTTGTAGGAACTGAACACAGGAAGTCAGAGGAGAGATTAACCCCATCAGAGCTGGAGCCAGCAATGAGCATGTGCTGCTAGTGCACAATGAAAGGTAATTTTGCTGAAAAAACATAATAGATGTGTTGAGGGGCACATATTAGCAAGATTTATCAGAAAAAAAAAAATCAGTTTTGGTAACTGGACAACTTCTTTAACTGAGCAACATAACTTGTTTGTAAGATTTATGCATGTGTTAATAAATCCTGCTCTTGTTTGAAGTTTGCAGGCTCTTAACTTATTTGCATCTTATCAAACCTGCTAAATCTGCAGGGGGTTGAATACTACTTGTAGGCACTGTATATAATTATTATTATTATTATTTATATAAAATATACACGCATACATATAATCACGCATTTATAGATATATTGTGTGTATGTATGTGTGTATATATAATTATATATAACTAGAAGGTGGCCCGATTCTACGCATCGGGTATTCTAGAATTTACGTATTGTGTAGTTAATGTATGATTTTTGTTATATATATATATATATATATATATATATATATATATATATATAGATAGATAGATAGATAGATAGATAGATAGATAGATAGATAGATAGATAGATAGATAGATAGATAGATAGATAGATGATGTTGTGTGTAGTTACCAAGTGTTTGTGTAGGAGCTGTACATGTTCTGGGTGTGGCAGGGGGTGAGAGCGGTGTTGTGTGTGTGTTGCGTGTGTTGCGTTGTTTGTTGAGCGCTGTGTGTCTGTAGCGTTGTGTGTGTGTGTGTGTTGCGCGGTTTGTGTGGGTGTGGTGTGTTTTGGGGGGAGGTATGTTTTGTGCAGTGTGTGTGTGTTGCATGATATGTGCGTATATTTATGTATGCCGCGGTGTTTGTGTGTTGGGTGTTGTGTGTGTGCAGCGTTGTCTGTGTGTGTGGGTGTCTGTGTAGGGCGGTGTTTGTGGTTCCCAGTGTGTGTGTGGTGTGTTGTGTGTGTTGGGGGAGGTGTGCACCTCCCATCGTGCTCCATCCGCCATGCTGCGCGCCCCCCATCGTGCTCCATCCGCCATGCTGCGCACTCCCAAACGTGCTCCATCCGCCATGCTGCGCACTCCCAAACATGCTCCATCCGCCATGCTGCGCACTCCCAAACGTGGTCCATCCGCCATGCTGCGCACTCCCAAACGTGCTCCATCCCCCATGCTGCGCACTCCTCATCGTGCTCCATCCCCCATGCTGCGCACCCCCCATCGTGCACCATCCCCCATGCTGCACCAGCATCAGCCTCTCTGCCCCCAGCATCAGCCTCTCTCCTCCCAGCATCAGCCTCTCTCCTCCCAGCATCAGCCTCTCTGTCCCCAGCATCAGCCTCTCTCCTCCCAGCCTCAGCCTCCCCCAGCATCAGCCTTCCCCAGGATCAGCCTCTCTCCTCCCAGCCTCCGTCCTCCCAGCCTTCCCCAGCATCAGCTTTCCCCTCCCAGCCTCCCTCAGCATCAGCCTCTCTCCTCCCAGCCTCAGCCTCTCTCCTTCCAGCCTCCCCCAGCATCAGCCTCTCTCCTTCCAGCCTCCCTCAGCATCAGCCTCCCCTTCCCAGCCTTCCCCAGGATCAGCCTCTCTCCTCCCAGCCTCCCTCAGCATCAGCCTTCCCCTCCCAGCCTCCCCAAGCATCAGCCTCCACCAGCATCAGCCTCTCTCCTTCCAGCCTCCCCCAGCATCAGCCTCTCTCCTTCCAGCCTCCCCCAGCATCAGCCTCCCCAAGCATCAGCCTCCACCAGCATCAGCCTCCCCCAGCATCAGCCTCCCCCAGCATCAGCCTCCCCCTCCCAGCCTCCCCCTCCCAGCCTCCCCCAGCATCAGCTCCTCTCCTCCTAGCATCAGCCTCTCTCCTCCCAGCATCAGCCTCTCTCCTCCCAGCATCAGCCTCTCTCCTCCCAGCATCAGCCTCTCCTCTCTGTCCCCAGCATCAGCCTCTCTCCTCCCAGCCTTCCCCAGCATCAGCCTCTCTCCTCCCAGCCTCCCCCAGCATCAGCCTCCCCCAGCATCAGCGTCTCTTCTTCCAGCCTCCCCCAGCATCAGCCTCTCTCCTTCCAGCCTCCCCCAGCATCAGCCTCCCTCTCCCAGCCTTCCCCAGGATCAGCCTCTCTCCTCCCAGCCTCCGTCCTCCCAGCCTTCCCCAGCATCAGCTTTCCCCTCCCAGCCTCCCTCAGCATCAGCCTTCCCCAGCATCAGCCTCTCTCCTCCCAGCCTCAGCCTCTCTCCTTCCAGCCTCCCGCAGCATCAGCCTCTCTCCTTCCAGCCTCCCCCAGCATCAGCCTCCCTCTCCCAGCCTTCCCCAGGATCAGCCTCTCTCCTCCCAGCCTCCCTCAGCATCAGCCTCTCTCCTCCCAGCCTCAGCCTCTCTCCTTCCAGCCTCCCCCAGCATCAGCCTCTCTCCTTCCAGCCTCCCTCAGCATCAG
>NC_134359.1:42207730-42241667 GCF_048569485.1 Anomaloglossus baeobatrachus
TTTTTTTTTTTTTTTGTTCCGCCGACTGTTTTTCTAGTTGACCCAGAATGAAGAGTTTGATGTAAAACAGTCTCTATAAATGAGATGACTTGACCGAGCGTTCATGTATTTTCAACAGGGGGAGAGGACGCATCTGACTTCAGATTATCCTCAATGAAAAGAAAAGGATGAGCGTTGGAATATAATTTTCCTGATACTTTTCTCCCACCTTTATCTGTAGTGGGAAAGTCGGAAGTCTCCTACACCCGTTGGTCGGTCGGTTGGTTTAGACGACGTTCATCTACTTAACAAATATTAAGTTCTCCCCCCCGTCTTTAAAAAGATTGACAGTCATTGACCCTCATGGCAATTAAGTCTTAAATTTAAAAAATAAAGGAGCTGTCCATTTATTTTTTTTTTTTATATGGCATAAAACTTTAATTTTTGCAGTTGCGAGTCCTTAACATTTTTTGTGCTCTTTGGCTTTTGTATACTGTTTTCATCCACATTCAACTTTGATGTGGTCTGAGAGGAGCTCAGAAAAGAGAGATAAGGTCAATAAAGTCGGTGTCATACCAAGCGGAGTGACCTTCTCAGTTCAAACAAACTAAAAACAGCCATATGAAATCCACTTGCAAGAGAGAATGGCACTCACCAGATATATGCTGTGTAGAAACGAGTTTATTCAAACTTGGAGGTTACATGTGCAGGGCGGGTAGGTGGGGAGGGGGAGCTAAACACGTCCGACGACGGCCGTTTCACACTTTGCAAGTGCGAAACGGCCGTTGTCGGACGTGTTTAGCTCCCCCCTCCCCACCTACCCGCTCTGCACATGTAACCTCCAAGTTTGAATAAACTCGTTTCTACACAGCATATATCTGGTGAGTGCCATTCTCTCTTGCAAGTGGATTTCATATTGTCTTCACATTAATGTGCACCCCAGAGCTGTACTGATCCATGCCGTTATGTATAGGACTTGACAACATATATATCTACGGTGCGGAGTAGTGCCCCAGTTTCCTCTTTATACATTGAAGTAAAAACAGCCATAGTTGGCTCACCTTCGAGACTGCTCTTCTCCATCTGTTCTGCTTGGACAACTCTGGGTGGAGTACTCAACGATTGGAAAAAAGCTGTGAGTTCAGCGATGCCGATGGAAAGTCCCAATCCAGCGATGTTCTAAAACCTCACGTTTATTTGTAAAAAAATAAAAACCTTACATGGATGTATAAAAAAAAAAAAAGTCCACTGATCCCTTCCACACAGGGGTTAAACCTATGCGTTTCGGCTTAGTAGGCCTTACTCATGCCATGTAAGGCCCAGTAAGGTGAAACGCGTAGGTTTAACCCCTGTGTGGAAGGCATCAGTGAACAGTTTTTTTTTTTTGTTTTTTTTTTTTATACATCCATGTAATGTTTTTATTTTTTGAAAATAAACGAAGTTTTACACCATCCTTGGATTGGGTCTTTCCTTCTGCATCGCTGGACTCGACTTTTTTTCAACCTTCTCAGTTAACGCATTCTGCAGCCATCAATAAACAAGTCCAATTGTGCAAAAGTTTTAATCTAACCCTACTGCACCATCGATTTTTAGCCCCATTTAAATGAAATTAAGTACAAACAAAGTTGTTTAATTACTATTAACAGGATCAATAACTGTTTTGCATTTTGGAGAATATTGTGATGATTAAGACTGGAGCATCTATGATCTCCGCTCTGAGACTTTTCGAAGGTAGCTGGCTCTTGGGAAGTAATTTGATAATTCCATCGACAATCCCCTAACAGAGTACTTTTGTCAGGGAAATATGATACGCATTAGAAAATGCTAATTAAATAGGTTTTCCAATTATTGTCGTGTTAACAGAGCAGTAAAATGGGCCCATTGTGTGCCCGAGAGAGCGTGTTCCAATGTGCCAAGATCAGAGTTTATTTTTTGTACTTACCCTTTTGAGTCGTGAAATTAATGATCTATAGCATAATGCAAATAGTAAAAGACCTTCTGACGTTTCGTAAGTAGGTTTGACATAAACAGATGAACCTTCTGCTTTTCTTTACGGGCCTCAAGCTGTGGCCTGCCATCCACTTTTTTTTATTTATTTTTTAACGTTCTGCTCCTAAGAACAACATTTCACTTCTTAAGTTAAACAAATTACCGGTTGAAAGACGTCGCTTGAACTTTTACACTTGCCCAAAGCTTTATGTTTTAAGAAAAGATGGCAAATATTTACACTAAAGATTTAGGGGCATTGATTGGTGGTCCTTAGGGGGGAATAGGGTTATTAAATGTAGAGCTTTAAAGAAGGAGATCTTTGCTACATCTTTACATACGTTCTCCATAATCTGCCTTTATTCAGAATTCTATTGTAGCGTCATGGGCAAAAAATTCTGGAATCTATATAAACTTTTTGCTATCATTCATTCATTCAGTCAGTCATATACACGTAGATAAATGTATATAGAGGTGTGCCGCCCCTGCAGCAGTCGAACTGCTCGGTTCCTGAGACTGCTGTGGCTCAAGGGTCTCTGGACCCGGGGGCTTACGGCCACTTCAAATGAAAAGGGGGTATTTACAGGGGATAAGAGTTTGTGACGCCACCCGTGGTTCGTGGTAAGGGGAGTGCCGCCGCTGCTGATGGGAGTACCCGGGGGAGATGGATTGGGCAGCCAGATGACGTTCCCTCCACGGGTAGGGGAGGTCCCGAGACTCTGGATTATGGAGGTGTAGGGGAGCGGGTGCAGATTGGAAGCAGGGGAGGACAGCGTACTCACTCAGGCAGTGTTGGTAGTGATGCGACCGCAAAGCAGACTCTGACACAGAAGTAAACAAAGTCTCTGGGTGCCGCTGCCACTTCAGGGGAGCTCGTCCAGGAGTCCGCTCCCGTTGGTATTGCTAGTGGTCTGTACCTTACCTCCATGCACTGTATTTTAGATGTTCTGAGTGACCTCTCTGCTTGAAGATGTTGGAGTCCCACTCCCCACTGTTAAGTAGGGAAGCTGTGCTCTCGATGGCTGACACTTGGGATTTTAGTGGGCCGCATAAGCTGGAAAGCCCGATTTCCCCTCGTGTTGATGCCTTCGATCTCTAAGCTCTTGGGGAAAGTTCATAAAGATGCTATCCTCTGCAGGTTAATTATCAGGTTGCGTGAAGCGACTTCCTGATCTAGGGTAACCTGCCATGCTCGGTACCAGTTCGGTTACTATATATTCCGGTGCCGACCGTTCCCCTAAACTAAGCCGGGCTCCCTTCTCCAGCACCCTGAGACCGGGTCTCTGACTCATTCGGTCCCAGACCACTGTCTGCGACTTAGCTAACTTCTTTCAGGGAGCTCCAACTCCCCCCTAGCTCCTCATGCTCTGAGGGCTACCACTGTTCTGACTCTGCCCCTCCCACCAGTTTGTCTGACTCCTAGGCGGGTGGCCCTGTTCCATCTAGACCACCCACTGGTGTGCCTGACAGGGTGCGGTGTGAGGTGTAACTAGGATTTGCATGCTGATGGAGCAATACCAAAAGTTAGGATCCCAGAACCATGAGGGGTTGAGTCCTGCACCAAAAGATAAGAGTGCAGTTCCCTGTGACACCCTGACTAGTTCAGGGGCGTCACATATATGTAGGCGGAAGTAAAGAAAATCTGAAAAAATCTGCCTTTTTTTTCTCATGAGCCAGATCAGACACCCCCATACTTTGCACTGACGAGGGGCAAGCACCCCGAAACACCGTGTCTGCAAATTGGGATTCTGATCTGGCTTATATATCCTGAGTCATATTGCAATGGATTGTTGAAAATCCACTTGTGACTTTTAGGATCGCTACTTCCAATAGGTGGCGCTGTGCTAGAGTTTGTCTCCTTTACTGGAGAGACAATTTGAATATTTCCCAGAGGGGCATTGCAGCTATAAGTCCCCTTACCTGGCAGCCAGACTGGCTTGCAAAGTCTCCTTAAGGAGAATAGTGTTCCCCCGTGGTCCCCACATAGCTTTCTCATGAGCCAGATCAGACACCCCCATACTTTGCACTGACGAGGGGCAAGCACCCCGAAACACCGTGTCTGCAAATTGGGATTCTGATCTGGCTTATATATCCTGAGTCATATTGCAATGGATTGTTGAAAATCCACTTGTGACTTTTAGGATCGCTACTTCCAATAGGTGGCGCTGTGCTAGAGTTTGTCTCCTTTACTGGAGAGACAATTTGAATATTTCCCAGAGGGGCATTGCAGCTATAAGTCCCCTTACCTGGCAGCCAGACTGGCTTGCAAAGTCTCCTTAAGGAGAATAGTGTTCCCCCGTGGTCCCCACATAGCTTTCTCATGAGCCAGATCAGACACCCCCATACTTTGCACTGACGAGGGGCAAGCACCCCGAAACACCGTGTCTGCAAATTGGGATTCTGATCTGGCTTATATATCCTGAGTCATATTGCAATGGATTGTTGAAAATCCACTTGTGACTTTTAGGATCGCTACTTCCAATAGGTGGCGCTGTGCTAGAGTTTGTCTCCTTTACTGGAGAGACAATTTGAATATTTCCCAGAGGGGCATTGCAGCTATAAGTCCCCTTACCTGGCAGCCAGACTGGCTTGCAAAGTCTCCTTAAGGAGAATAGTGTTCCCCCGTGGTCCCCACATAGCTTTCTCATGAGCCAGATCAGACACCCCCATACTTTGCACTGACGAGGGGCAAGCACCCCGAAACACCGTGTCTGCAAATTGGGATTCTGATCTGGCTTATATATCCTGAGTCATATTGCAATGGATTGTTGAAAATCCACTTGTGACTTTTAGGATCGCTACTTCCAATAGGTGGCGCTGTGCTAGAGTTTGTCTCCTTTACTGGAGAGACAATTTGAATATTTCCCAGAGGGGCATTGCAGCTATAAGTCCCCTTACCTGGCAGCCAGACTGGCTTGCAAAGTCTCCTTAAGGAGAATAGTGTTCCCCCGTGGTCCCCACATAGCTTTCTCATGAGCCAGATCAGACACCCCCATACTTTGCACTGACGAGGGGCAAGCACCCCGAAACACCGTGTCTGCAAATTGGGATTCTGATCTGGCTTATATATCCTGAGTCATATTGCAATGGATTGTTGAAAATCCACTTGTGACTTTTAGGATCGCTACTTCCAATAGGTGGCGCTGTGCTAGAGTTTGTCTCCTTTACTGGAGAGACAATTTGAATATTTCCCAGAGGGGCATTGCAGCTATAAGTCCCCTTACCTGGCAGCCAGACTGGCTTGCAAAGTCTCCTTAAGGAGAATAGTGTTCCCCCGTGGTCCCCACATAGCTTTCTCATGAGCCAGATCAGACACCCCCATACTTTGCACTGACGAGGGGCAAGCACCCCGAAACACCGTGTCTGCAAATTGGGATTCTGATCTGGCTTATATATCCTGAGTCATATTGCAATGGATTGTTGAAAATCCACTTGTGACTTTTAGGATCGCTACTTCCAATAGGTGGCGCTGTGCTAGAGTTTGTCTCCTTTACTGGAGAGACAATTTGAATATTTCCCAGAGGGGCATTGCAGCTATAAGTCCCCTTACCTGGCAGCCAGACTGGCTTGCAAAGTCTCCTTAAGGAGAATAGTGTTCCCCCGTGGTCCCCACATAGCTTTCTCATGAGCCAGATCAGACACCCCCATACTTTGCACTGACGAGGGGCAAGCACCCCGAAACACCGTGTCTGCAAATTGGGATTCTGATCTGGCTTATATATCCTGAGTCATATTGCAATGGATTGTTGAAAATCCACTTGTGACTTTTAGGATCGCTACTTCCAATAGGTGGCGCTGTGCTAGAGTTTGTCTCCTTTACTGGAGAGACAATTTGAATATTTCCCAGAGGGGCATTGCAGCTATAAGTCCCCTTACCTGGCAGCCAGACTGGCTTGCAAAGTCTCCTTAAGGAGAATAGTGTTCCCCCGTGGTCCCCACATAGCTTTCTCATGAGCCAGATCAGACACCCCCATACTTTGCACTGACGAGGGGCAAGCACCCCGAAACACCGTGTCTGCAAATTGGGATTCTGATCTGGCTTATATATCCTGAGTCATATTGCAATGGATTGTTGAAAATCCACTTGTGACTTTTAGGATCGCTACTTCCAATAGGTGGCGCTGTGCTAGAGTTTGTCTCCTTTACTGGTGAGACAATTTGCCTTTTTAATAGACCTTTTTGGCTTTGTTTGTATTCATTCATTAAATGTTTGGTTGAGTTACAAATCATTATTAGTAACTTTGATAAACTATCTGACAGTAGAAGACATATAGTCAACCGCCCCACCTTCTATAGCGTCCAGCTACTCCTCATCCTGCCCCTTGACCTTTCATTCAAATTGCAGTTGTTCACACGGAAAGTGCATAGACAAGATTTCTGTGAAGGCAGCCATTCATTTTGGATAGGTGTTGGCCAAACGCCTATTTCGTCGTCCGCTGTTCCTCTCCAAATCCCAATACATACATCTTCAGAATATTGCAGCGGCTTATCTTCCCTTGATACAAGGATAGGGCATGTTGAAGTCTACCAGTTCTACCCTTCTTTCCCTCAATTTCCAGTGTGGAAAAGTTGGGACATTCCATATATATTAGATGGTCGACTGGTTTTGCCAAAATTAGGCAACCATTATGTACGGCCACTAAGAGTAATTTTTCGTCTTTTTATATTCTAATAATATTCACACTTTTTATTGAGATGATGACTGCTCTGAAACACAACAGAACAGGTGATCACTTATTGGGGGGAGGTCCAGCCTCTGAGACCTGCGCTAATCATCTGAATTGGGCAGTTTTATTCCATTTATGTAGCAGCAGAGCACATGGTCCCTTCATTCCCTTTGGAGTTGATGAGCACTGTGGTTTGCTTTTTACCGCAGCCCCATAAAGAATGAATAGAGTCGCGGTCAGGCTCCAACTGGGATAAAAAAAAAAATCCCCATTATTCCTATTGGTGCAAGTCCCCCACCGGCCAGTAAGTTATCATTTATCAAATGAATAGGTGATAACTTTTTACTAGACAACTCCTTCAGTATTTTTTTATTTTTAAGGGCCTTCAGCACAGTCTTGAGCCATGGCAACTTGATGGAGGAACACTCTGTAGGAAGATCGATCTTGTGCAGCCTAGATAGGTTCACCAGGGTCTTCTCTGCCTAAATAGGTCCACCAGGGTCTTCTCTGCCTAAATAGGTCCACCAGGGTCTTCTCTGCCTAAATAGGTCCACCAGGGTCTTCTCTGCCTAAATAGGTCCACCAGGGTCTTCTCTGCCTAAATAGGTCCACCAGGGTCTTCTCTGCCTAAATAGGTCCACCAGGGTCTTCTCTGCCTAGATAGGTCCACCAGGGTCCTCTCTGCCTAAATAGGTCCACCAGGGTCTTCTCTGCCTAGATAGGTCCACCAGGGTCCCCTCTGCCTAGATAGGTCCACCAGGGTCCCCTCTGCCTAGATAGGTCCACCAGGGTCCCCTCTGCCTAGATAGGTCCACCAGGGTCCCCTCTGCCTAGATAGGTCCACCAGGGTCCCCTCTGCCTAGATAGGTCCACCAGGGTCCCCTCTGCCCAGATAGGTCCACCAGGGTCTTCTCTGCCTAGATAGGTCCACCAGGGTCTTCTCTGCCTAGATAGGTCCACCAGGGTCTTCTCTGCCTAGATAGGTCCACCAGGGTCTTCCCTGCCTAGATAGGTCCACCAGGGTCTTCCCTGCCTAGATAGGTCCACCAGGGTCTTCCCTGCCTAGATAGGTCCACCAGGGTCTTCTCTGCCTAGATAGGTCCACCAGGGTCTTCTCTGCCTAGATAGGTCCACCAGGGTCTACTCTGCCTAGATAGGTCCACCAGGGTCTTCTCTGCCTAGATAGGTCCACCAGGGTCTACTCTGCCTAGATAGGTCCACCAGGGTCTTCTCTGCCTAGATAGGTCCACCAGGGTCTACTCTGCCTAGATAGGTCCACCAGGGTCTTCTCTGCCTAGATAGGTCCACCAGGGTCTTCTCTGCCTAGATAGGTCCACCAGAGTCTACTCTGCCTAGATAGGTCCACCAGAGTCTACTCTGCCTAGATAGGTCCACCAGAGTCTACTCTGCCTAGATAGGTCCACCAGAGTCTTGATAGTACCTACAAATCGGGTTGCTGTTCTTCCTCTTCGCCTTGTTCCTTCTGTTCTTCCAACCATGATGTCCTTCTCCAGTGATTGCTCTCTTTGCATGATATGTCTAAAGTAGGCAAGTCATTGTTTGGTGATCCTTGCTTCGAGTGACATGTCTGTTTTGATTTGTTCCAAAATAATGACTTTTTCTGAGGCTGAAGAATAATAATCCACATACATCGGTGCCCTGTGATGTCTCCGAGGAGAATTAGTATCTGCTTACATTAGTATTATACTAGACGGCCACATTCTGTGTGACCCTGTGAGTGCAATAAGCCAGGCCCCCCTTTTTGTCTGAATGTCAGCGATGTGTGGTCTGGATGTATTTTTAGTGATAAGAGTGGAATGAGAGATTATCTGGGTAGATATTGGACTTGCTGAGCATGTGGGAAAGGAAAAAAAGGAAGTGGCACAGTAGGGATGTGACCCTATGGTATGATAACAATAAGTCACTGGAAATCTGAAAATATAATGAAATACAATGAGATAGATAGAGATAGATATAGATATATATACAGTATAGATATATATATATATATATATATATATATATATATATATATATATATATGTATATGTATGTGTGTGTATATATATATATATATATATATATATATATATATATATATAGATAGATAGATAGATAGATAGATAGATAGATAGATAGATAGATAGATAGATAGATAGATAGATAGATAGATAGATAGATAGATATAGGGCTCACAGTCTACAGGGGATGGGTGATGGTACAATAGGTGAGGACAGAGCTGGTCGAGCAGTGGTCTACTGGACTGAGGGCTATTGTAGGTTGTAGGCTTGTTGGAAGAGGTGGGTATATATATAGATATAGATATAGATATATATAGATATAGATATATATATATATATATAGATATATATATATATAGATATATATATATATATATAGATATATATAGATATATATATATATCTATATATATATATATAGATATATAAACAAACCTTTTTTTTTTTTTTACTTGATGGAAATGCCGCTGTTTTCCTTAACCTCATGTTTTTTCTTTTTTTCCCTGCGCCCCTCCGTTCCTGAGATATGGCTCCCTCTTCCCTATATATAAATCTAGTCTTATAGCCAAGTGGGTGTGGTCCTTAGCATTTCTCTGTAGCTATCTTGGAGCCCACACCCAGTTGGCTAAATACTAAAGTAATATACAGGGAAAAGGGGGCCGTATATCCGGAATAGAGAAGAAAAACAACGCCGGATTCAGGAGCAAGGCAGTGTTTACACCAGGTGAAAACCTCATACGTATTTATGGCAAGTGATGTTTGCCTTCTTTTAAAGGGCAGATCCACCATTTATGCAAGTCACAATCTTGCCTGGTCAAACAATCATTTACGTGATGGGACTCTTTATGGTTGGTTTAGGCTCTTCTACTCTTAAGAGCACTTTACACGCCGCAACATCGCTAGCGATGTCGCTCGTGAAAGCACCCGCCCCCGTCGTTTGTGCGTTACAGGCAAATCGCTGCCCATGGCGGACAAAATCGCTAGTACCCGTCACACATGCTTATCTTTTTAGCGACGTTGCTGTGGCCGGCGAACAGCCTCTTTTCTAAGGGGGTGGTTCGTATGGTGTCACAGCGACGTCACACGGCAGGCGTCCAATAGAAGCAGAGGGGCAGAGAACAGCCGCATGAAAGACATGCCCACTTCGTTGCCGGAGGACGCAGGTACGGTGTTGTTCGTCGTTCCTGGGGTGTCACACGTAGCGATGTGTGCTGCCTCAGGAACGACTAACAACCTGCGTCCTGCAACAGCAACAATATTTGGGAAATGGACAGCGTGTCAACAATCAACGATTTGGTGAGTATTTTGCATCGTTAGCGGTCGCTCGTAGGTGTTCACACGCAACGACATTGCTAACTAGGCCAGATGTGCGTCGTTGCATGTTGCGGGGTCTTTAGCAGTCTGTCAAAAATTACTTAATTTTATGGAATGAATGGCTGTTATGAGATATGGTGAAAAAATGAGAACTTCTGCTTTTTTTTTTTTTTCAATTTTCTTTAATTTCTATAATAATTTTGTTTTTTATTTATGAATAACTTGAGCATTTATGAGTTAAATAACTCCCTTTTTAGTCTCCACATTTGTTCTTTTATGTGAGTTTATGATGACTTGCAGATAGGAAACAGGATATTGACTTTACATGTTCACTGCTGCAGGCCATCTCTGCTTGTTTCGGAAATTGGTTCATTTTTTGGGAAAGTTTTTTGTTTTTTTTTTCTTTCTTTTAATCTTCGTCTTATAAGTTGCAGCTTACTGAAGTCCTTTTTTTTTTAGTGGTGGGGATAACCTCAGCCAAAAAGAAAAAGTAATCAGGCTCTTATTTAAGAGCAGGCGTGATTCTGATGTGTACTAGCCACAAATTAGAAGACTTTTGTTTAGTCTGTCACAAAATTTTAATAAGCTGTTTTTTTTTAGTTTTTTTTTTTATTTGTTTTATCTTGTGAAAACAGAACCTTGAGTTAAGGTATTTCTATTGTTTCAAGTTTTTATTGTATTTTCCTGCTTATAAGGTTTAATGTATGAGAATTTTAGTAGATTTTATTCTGCTACTTAAAAGGGGTTGACTAGTGGTGACCTCTTAGGGACTTTTTTTTTTTTTTTTATTCCCTAAATGCCTATAATTGAGATCCAAAATACTAAGTTTTTGCCATTTGGTGTAATTAACAATATTGCACCGTTTGCCTTCTAAAGCCGAAGCTATGCACTGTCTGTTAGTGGCTGCAGAATTATTTCAAGGGGTTACCGAGGACTTTAGCATTGATTGCCTATCCTTGGGATAGGTCATAAATATCTGTTTTGTGGTGGTGAGACACCCATCACAAGAGTTAAGCGAACCTGAGGTTCGTTTTTCGAACCAAACACAACTAAAGAACACAGGGCTCTGGTTCGGAGTTCGAATGCGTTGCGTGCGAACTCGCATGAGCAACGCTGTGCTCCGGTATGCTTGGTGTTCAGCCCTGTGCGAGCCGCTTTCAGTGTTTGAACACCTCACACTGGGTTTGGCAACATCATGATCACATGTAGTGTGCATCCCCCCCAAAATTTTGAAAATGACTGCCCATCCTCCCCCAGAAGTGATCTGCTTATGGCTGCCTGTATGTGGGCGGAAACTCAAACTGCTAATCGGTGTTTCCAAACCTCATCGTGCAATGTTTGGTCAAGAGGTTTGGTTCGTTTGCTGCCAGCGAACTGATCCTCCAAAGGTTCGCTCATGTTTACACGTCGCCCCCTCTGATCAGCTTTTCCCAGCCCTGGCAGTGGCTGGTTGGACTCAGTTGTTCAACTGAACAGCTTCGTCAACTGTATAGGGGCCACAGACGGGTACTGCATATCCACCCCCGATTCAAATCAACCGGGGGGCGGGTTTGCTGTCCTGGAAATGGCCACTGTACAGTTGATGGAGCTATGATGTGCAGCTCTGCAACTGAGCACTTCCGGTACAGCTGATTGGCGGGGCTTCTGGATGTTGCACCCCCCACCGACCAGATATTGATGAACTATTGTAAGGATAGACTATCAATGCAAAAGTCCCGGACAACCTTTTTAATCGAAAATCCATTATTGATCATGATCTGCTGGAGAGTTTGTAACAGTTTTCGATCTATATCTGGACTCCCGGAAGAGTTGGCAAACCTCCCTGGATCTCCAGAAGCCTTCCAGAACTTCCTGGAAAGCAGTAACTCAAGAAGGTCTCCGCTGCATGGCTCTGAGGAAGAGGTACAGCTTCCACGGTCTACGCGCACATTTAGGGGGCAGAAAGAAAAGCAAGCAGTGGAAGAGGTGTAACTTTAAAGAAAGAGGAGCGATTTGGGAAAAATTCCAGCCACTAAAACACCTTGCATGCTATTTTGAAAAATTGCCATGTATGAAAATGTAACACATTAACCTTCCCTAATAAAGCTTTAAGATGGTCTGCATTGTCCTACCTACGTTAAGCTATGCTAAGAGGATACTCTTGAAATTTTTGGGTTAAGTGTTACCAACAGATACTTTTGTCATACACGTATGCAAATTGTACACTGAAAAGCTATGTAGATTGAGCTGTAGAATTATCAAGCTAATTAATTAGCATGTCTCTTTCGGGATGAGCAACTTTATTTGCGTTGCGTTGGTCTGGCATCCTATTTGGCACTCTGTGGTAGTCACTTTCCACTTCTGCATCCAGCATCCTGGGCACCTCTTGAACGAACAAGGTCCTGTTGAATCTTACTAGTGACTAATCATGACGTTGTGGGTCCTGGTCCTGCTCCACAGGCGCTCAGGATTTTCGGCGCAGGAGTAAAGACCGGCCAAACCAGGGCAGCTTCAACCGAATTGCTCCTCTTTTGTACATGTTGCAGTTATTGCTTACATCCTTCATACAGGACTCTCGTATAAGCTTCAAGACAGTTTTCCAGATTTCAGAATATGGTCCTAATTTACACGTATTCCCAAATCCCCAACCATATAGCTTTGGAAATGACCCAGAGTCTTGGCTGACGGTAAACAATGCGGAATAAACACTGACCCACTCAACGCTTTTGCTACTTTATCGTCGGTGAATTGGTTATCATTGGTATGAGCAATGGGTGGGTCATCGGTCATTGTTGTGTATATCCTGGATATTTTGGCTGTTTCCATGTGTATCCTGGATTGTAAAAATATGTATTATGTAGCTTTCCGGCTTACAGTACATCCACCGATTTTTAAGAATATAATTATCTATAATACCAATCCTACTGGTCCAGGACTCGTGTGGCGGCCATGTAATGGCCAAAAATACTATGCCTAAATTATATTATTCTCGTTTCTTTTGTGTGCGTCCAGGTTTGGTTTAGGAAATCTAAATTAACATTGGTGTGTGTGTGTTCCAGCCTTGAATTATAGTTTTTCTTGTACCATTGAGCAGTTGCGGAGCATAAAAACCTAATAATATAACGTGAGTCGGAGAGCTGGCGTGCTTATCCAGCCCTACGGTCCCTTACATACATTCATTTTCTGCAGGCCGGACCTCTGGAATTCATGTAATTATAGGTTCCTTGTCCTGTCATCCTTTAATTATAGTGTGTGAAAGAGTTCTGCCAAATCTCCTGCTATTGACTAAAAGATGCAATTCTTCCTAAGGCTACACCGTACCTGCCAGTGTTGTAGCTGATGGGATGTCGGAGAGGTGCATTGTCAATCATCATGTCACAGAGCTGGTAGGCAGTTGTATTTATATAGGGTGACAATGCAACATTGGTCATTCAGCAAAAGCATGCATTGTCTCACAATTTACTCTATATTCAGGACCTGACATCATAAATTTGTATTTTTTTTTTTTTACTGGTTGTAAATGCCACTGTCCTCCTGAATCTGGCGTTGTTTTTCTTTTGTTTCTACGCCTCTCCATTCCCAAGATATTGCTCTCTTCCCGGTGAATAAATCTTGTCTTGTTAAACAAGTGGGTGGAGTCTTTGTAAGGATACCACCTCCTTGTCTAACAAAACCAGATTTATATATGAGGAAAACTGGGCAATATCTCAGGGATTGAGAGGCTCATGAAGAAAAGAAAAACAGCACCAGATTCAGGAGAACAGTGGCTTTGATATCATGTTAGAAAAAAAACAAAACGGACTTATAGAAAGTGAGGTGTCCTCTTCTGATAGTATGGAATTCGCAGCTGACTGTTACGTTGGTGCCTAGCATTTCAGTACTGTGGTCTTCTCATTGTGAGACCTGTATAACCAGGTGATGCTATTTGTAAACCCTTAACGTACAACTTGATTTCGGAGAGGGGGTGGCAAGTACCTAGGTATTGGGCTTATAATTGGGCTCTCATGCTTAGGGTTCCTATGAGTGATGTACAATGTTCATTGCGAGCGGATCTATGTAATTCACCACCGATGTGCGATTACTAGACCTGGCAATCTTAATGTGTGCCCAGTCTTTTGACCTTGAATAAGGTGGCTTTGTGCCGCTGCCATAAGGAGCTCAACAAGCTCCTTTTGGACCTGTCAACGAGAACTAGACTGTATTGACACTATCTTCTAATTTGTAAGTAACAGAATTTTAACACTAGTCGCTCACGAGAATTGTGAATGAGCTGAGACTAAATATGTCCAAAAATGCTCAAGTCAAGGTGACAAATTTATCGTACCCCGTTCTTTGATCGTTCGTCGTGAATGGAGATTGTTCGCCTGTACAACAATCTGATTTTAACAATTTGGAGAAACAAACACTGAACGATCTTTGTAGTGATTTGTACAATCGCAAACGACCGATTTCATGATTCTTGTCCAATATAGAGACTTGTCTACCATCGTTTACGGGATGAACCACCGGTATAATCGACCTGTAAGCGATAATCTGACAGGGCACTGTATCGGGACCACATGGTATTCTCATTACAAAAGACCAAGGAGCAGTGTGCAGATGCCAGGTTCTTAGTAATTCTTTTGTATGGAAGTTGCATCCAGATGTACTTGCTTCAGGCTGCGGGGTAATCACAGATGATCCTGAACAGCTACAAGTGATATGGTCAGAGCTATCCAAACAAGCCGTGTCTGACCAAGCACAGTATATTACAGGTCATGTCCATACCAGATGGGTAATTACACGTGGTAGTGCGCTGTGTGGTCCTCCACTGTAGGAACAGATTGCTTTGCTCAGTTCTATCTTAGATGCCTAAAATTAAACAGAAATCCCTTACTGCTAATTTTACACATCGACAATGAAAATGTGTAACCCATTGGGGTCCAGTTTGGGATTCTATAGGTTACCAATAATTTCTCTTAGTAGTTGTCTAGAAGTTTGCTGTCCATTCCTAATCCAAAATGACTAAGTTCCTCCTTCATGTTACTAAAAAGTGACCTGCATCTGTGAAATTCAATGCGTGCCCCATTACTTTGCAGATTCTCATTGACGATTTCGCCCTTCGCAGTGTATTCCATCTTGGAGAAATTAGATGAAGTAGCTGCAAAGAAAAAAAAGCGCAAATAGGGTCTTACGCGGATGGATTTTGGGTGTAGCATTAGCGGGATGCACTCACCTGGGATGGTTGTGAACAGTCACAACCACTGAAGACAGTATGTGGTGAATGGTTCTCAGCTGCTGCAGCCCCCAAGTGGATGTAAGGATGATATCTTGAATAGAAGAGGTTAACCACCGTGCTGCCGGGTAGGAAAAGACTTCAGAGTTCTACATGCCAGATAGTGAATTTATTTCTCTATGCATTTCAGAGCTCACTCTCCTTCATCAGGAAAACCTGATGAAGGACCCCGATGAATTTTCTGCTGATGGAGCCTGAGCTCCAAAACGCATAGAGAAAAAAAATCACTATTTGGTATATCGAACCCTGAAGTCTTTAACTGCAGAGATAGATATAGATATATCCCTCTACACCTAGCAGCTCTGAAGAGGACACTATCATTTCGGGCTCACCTACAGAGTAGCAATCCAAGCTCCCATCACCAGAAAGCTCTGATATATATACGTGGGCCAGATGAACCAGGACCCCTGGCACAGCTCTCCCAAACCCAACTGGACAAAATGACCAATCACAGCAGCCTGACAAGAACCAGAATCAGGAAGATGGTAGACGAGGGCCAGGAGAGGTGTGTCAGTGACTGGAGGACCGACATCAACACCTCCCAGAAATTGACCACGTACCAGAGACTACAGAGAGACTACAGACTGGCCCCATATCTGGAAAAACACCCGGATCCCAGAGACCGCAGGACCCTGAGCCGATATAGACTCAGTGCCCACAGTCTAGCCATCGAATCCGGCCGACACAAGCAGAGCTACAAGCCCAGGGAGGACAGACTGTGCCAACACTGTGACCTGGAGGCCCTGGAGGATGAAACCCACTTCCTGCTACACTGCACCAAGTACTCAGCAGTGAGGGACACTCACTTCAGGAGACTCTCCCATCTCTTCCCGGATTTCAGCTCCATGAAGGAGGAAGAGAAAACATATATCCTGCTGGGGGAAGGAGAGCGCAGTGGAGATAGCAGTGCGGTATGTGAGCGAATGTCATAGACCGAGAAAGAGAACTATCATAAGCCATGGACTTCCATAGCCCCCCCATCCCAGATGTGGCCCCCCCAATCCCCACCCTGGATATGCCCCATCCACCGTTGCTACAGTCCCCACCCTGGATATGCCCCATCATAAGCCATGGACTTCTATAGCCCCACCCTAGAAGTGCCCCCACAGTCCCCACCCTGGATGTGCCCCATCCATCCTTCCTACAGTCCCCACCCACCATCCCCACAGTCCCAGTCCCTAATGTACACTTGCTTTGTCAAAACTAATTTGTATTTGGTCCTGCCAATAAAGATTATTTGATTTGATAGAGAGAGAGAATCATGTCATATATCCCAACTTAATTATTCTCTACCAATAAAATGCAAGATTCTGAAGCTAGAATTGTTGCTGCGATCTGACCCAATATACTGCAGTACCTCTCCACGTCATTCTCTCCACATCCTTCATATCCCCCTCACAATAAGTCGGTTGATGGTATAATAATAACCAGATATGTGACCTTCCCCATGAGGTTTTCATACTTATTCTTTGTGTTCCCTATAGTCTTGGCGTGTTGCCATTTTTTTATGTCTTTTCTTAAGACTTCAAAGTATCCGGGTTTAGTCTTCAAACTCTGATAGCATGTGGTATGCAGATTATTATTTTTTTTTTTTTTTTTTTTTGCATGCTGCGCCCTTTCACAAAAAAAATCGAGGAACAGAAAATATTTGGTGTATGTCTGTCTGATATAAGAGAAGTATAAAAAAAATAAAAGAAAGCGAAGTAGGTTGATGGAGTGGGTTTTCGGGATAAACAATATCGCCTACAAGGTGGACCCGTAGAAAGGATGATTGGTGCGTAAAGGTCGTCGTCCGGCTCAGTGCTCCTTTCTGTACCCTCTCCCCCGGTTTCCGCGAACACTGTGACTGCTGTTTTTTCCATATACCTGGATTAATAAAAGAAGAAAACTTTCATGATTGAAGTGTGCCGCTATTCTTCTGTGTTCCATGTCGCCTACAAGTGTCTGGTTGCATTTACTCGCAGGCGAACGGAGGTACAATAAGTGCCCATGCACCGCTCGGCTCCTGAGGAATATTTCAATGAAAATGCGTTTCAAGCCATTAGAGCACCAATGATATTTGGCTATCCAGTCTCTTTCTCTGCCTAGCCTCACATATTAATTTATACTATTGGGTTGCTCATTTTCCACAGATTATACCCTCTGTTCGGGAGAGATCTTTGGTCATCCAGATTCTTCACAAATTCCAGTAGTAACTGTTATATACTGTTCTAAAGTGAATGAAAAATAATGGTCATGTTGGATGCTAATAAATAACTTTGCAAAATTAAGGTTTTTTTGTTTTCTTTGTTACAGAACTCTGTAAAAATGTTAAAAGCCGTTTTAAAGAAGAGCCGAGAGGGCGTAAAGAACAACCGGAATCAAGGTTGGTTTTGGATAATTTTTTTTCCTGATGGGTTAAATGGTTGACTTGATTATTTCCGAGCTTCTCTTTCCCTAGCCCTTAAGTGCTCAGAGTTGATGTTCTGACAAACCTGATTGATAAGTGACATATACAGAATATTCGTCTGTATCAGACTTTTTATTAGTTTGATGGTAGCTGGCACTAGATTAAGAGACTCTATTAAGTACCCACCCATACACATTAGTCTAACGTTAACTGGATTTGCCAATTTACTGATGGGATCAGCCAACAGTCTTTGTGCATGACGGCCCGACCAATGTCGGACTGGCTACCGGAGAAACCACCAGTAATCAAAGAAAGGAGGACTCCGTCACAAAACGTCCATGCAGACAAAAATGTGTCTGCATGGATGTTTTGTGCCGGAATGCTCCTTACTTTGATTGTCTACAGCCTCCCTTGTCTACTGAGCACCATCCTGGAGCTTCTATCCAGCTGAATCTGCAACAAACTGGTGAGCTGAAACCCCCTTTTTTTTCACTATTTTGAGAACCACCAGTAATACCAGGCCTTGCTGTGGTCACCTGCATTGAATTCCGGAGCTCTCACTTGAGCTCCAGAGTGCAGCCTGGACTGAACACAGAGTTTGCAGGACTGATTCCCCAGAGATTACGGTTCAGTTCATGACAGCTGCGGACAGGATGGGCTGAACTCTTCAGAGCTCAATGCAGGTAACCAAAGCCAGGCCTGGTATTACTGGCGGTTTCTCCGGTAGCCAGTCCGACACTGGGCCCGACTCTTCCTTTTTAAGTGATGTCGTGATAAAGAAGGATTCAGCATGTCCGATTTTGGGCTGTTGGTCCTTCTTCTTTTTGGTGAGATACCAGAAATGTCCTCTCTCATGGAGAGCAGAGCAAAGCGAGTACTCCTAACAATGGCAGAACTAGCCCAAGACTTCTACCGGATTAACTTTGGTATGGCCGGCAGCCATATACAGGATGTTAGGTTTTGTTTTTTTTTTTTTGTTTAAGGGCATTAGGTTGGTGTCCATGGCTGTTTTTTTTCCATCTGATGTTTGGTGATTTTCCCCTCGGTTTATCCACAGTAGTGATAAGGGATTGATTTCTGCTCTCTGATCTTCTTTTCCAGACTGCACAGTCATGACTCCCACTTGCACATATCTTACATATCTCGGATTTTCTGTTGTAAATTTCTTTTCCTGTCGGAGGCTTTTATTGCTTTTCTGTGTAGTAATGAAGCAATAAATCATTATCAATGGGTTCCTTTTTTTTTTTTTTTCTGGCCCCCACCTAAACTCATAAATAGTAGCATCTGCCAATTGTAGCTCGTTTTGATTGTGCCATAGGCCTTTATATACAGGGAATACAAATGTGGATGCACATGAACGACACAATCCAGTATTTTTTTTCCATAATGTGCAGAGTGAATTTACATAGACCTTTTTTTTTTTTGTTGTTTCCTTTTTCATGTTTTATATGAGATGTTTTAATTGGGCAAAACATCACAAAAATGTGGCCAATTTTGCTCAGTTGTACTTGGAGGATTTTTTTTTCTTATTTCATATTATTACACTTTTGCAATCAATTTTTTTCTTCTCTCTAAACAGCACTTTACACGCTGCGATATCGATATCGCTAGTGAGCGTACCCGCCCCCGTCGGTTGTGCGTCACGGGCAAATCGCCCGTGGCGCACAAAATCGCTAACACCCGTCACACATACCTGCCTAGCGACGTCGCTGTGGCCGGCGAACCGCCTCCTTTCTAAGGGGGGCAGTTCGTTCGGCATCACAGCGACGTCACTAAGCGGCCGCCCAATAGAAGTGGAGGGGCGGAGATAAGAGGTACAAACATCCCGCCCACCTCTTAACTTCCTCATTGCCGGCGGCCGCAGGTACGAGGTTGTTCCTCATTCCTGCGGTGTCACTCGTAGCGATGTGTGCTGCCGCAGGAACGACGAACAACCTGCGTCCTGCAACAGCAACGATATTTGGGAATGGAACGACGCATCAACAATAAGGTAAGTAATTTTGATCGTTAATGGTCGTTTGTGCGTTTCTCACTCAATAACGTCACTAACGAGGCTGGATGTGCGTCACTAATTCAGTGACCCCAACGACATCTCGTTAGCGATGTCGTTGCGTGTAAAGCGGCCTTAAGGCCAAATTTTGACCGCCATGAAATATGGTCCAAGTTTGGACTGTAATGTCTTGACCGGCCTCGAGTCTCCTTATCCAAACTCAAGAATCTCATAGGAGTGTTTGATGCCGATAAGTTCAGGTCTAAAACCCGCAGCCGGTCCAGACATCAGTCTGTACTCGGGCCGAATTCAGATGTCCATGATATGACTCTGTGAATACAGTGTTATTTCAGACTTTGAGTGGCCTGAAAAAATTGTTTAAAATAAACAAACACTTGAAAGACTCGTTGATTTCTTTTGTTAACTGCTCTGCTGGTCATGCGTTCAGGCTTTTGAGCATTTTTTTTCTTTTAAAAACTCCTTGAAGCATCTCCCGATGTAAACCTCTCCAAACTAAGGCACTATTGAAGCAAAAAGGCTGCAAAAAAAAAAACAACTTATATAAAGTTTAAAAAAATCTTCAAAACCTCAACATGGAAAACTCCTCCAAAATCTCTATAAAGGCTTTGTGCATTCAAGGTTTTTTTTATTTTTGCATTTTTGGAGCAGAATTTGAGCTAAACCTCTCCATATTCTCCTCCAAATCGTAAAACTCCTCAAAAACTTGGAGGTTCTTCTCTGAAAACTGCAAAAAAAACCCCTCCATGTGCCCATACCCAAAGGAGCGTTTCCTAAAGTGGACTGTACTAGAAAAATCATTTTCCTAAGCCCTTGATGTGAAATTTATGCCGACACGAAGGGCTCCATGTCGCACAAACCGCGGATGCACTCCTCTACTCTCTTCCTTTTCAGCGGCTCGGAGCAGATACTCAGGTGCTTGCTCAGATATTGACAGTTGCCTTGAGGCACCTTCGGGACCACTTTGTTGAAATTTTAGCCCTCCTTTGAAGAAACTTTGCATATTTTGTATCTTCTTTTTGCATTTACTCCAGAACTTTGTGTCATGTAGCCCACCAAGTAAGATGAAGGCTGAAAATGGCTCCAGGCCACGGAGCAGAGTGTTTGCCGTAATTATACCATGTGATGGCCTGGTGTCAATCTGTTTCGAGAGCTGCGCTATAAACATGCACTAAAATAGCCTTAAAATGCTCTTTAATGTGTCGCTTCATCTTTAAACATTTGCAGTTGATACAATTCCCTAATAATGTATTATTATATTATTATAACTTTATTTCCCGCCGCTCGTTGGCAGGCGTTTTTTCCTGCAGCTGTAGTAGCCTCTGAATAAAGCTTAAACCTAGATTTACGCCTTCCTATAAAAATATAAAGACTGCCATAGAAAACGTCTATTCTACTCCTACATACGGAATACAAGAGCTCTATTATTGGAAGTATATAGCGTTATTAGGGAATTGTGGCTCATGTAATTCCATGGTATTTAGGTTTACAAATGGCTTCATAAAACTGTGTTCACATACCCTAATAATGCCCTTTGTGTTCCTAATGCCCCATTTTCCCCCTTTAAAAGTAATAATGCTTTCAGAGTGCCCTCATCAAAATTAATAATGCCCCCGTTTAAAACTAATATAGCCCCTGAAGTGCCTTTTAAAATACCGAAGTGCCTATAATGTAACATACAAATCTTACACTCTCCTACTGATGATTCCCTCACCACCCCATCCCATTCTACTCTTCTGATATGGATAAACAACTGGCAAAGGTAGCCCAATGCAGTGACGTTATTGCGCGGCCCGCTACTGGTCATTTATGTCTGATAGGCCCAAGAGCTATAGTAGCCTGTGGACTACAAGACGGAGAGTGGTAGGGCAGGGAGCATATGTGACTCCTTGCTCTACTATGGGATTGGACTGTATCGGCGCCATATGGATAAGGATACGGTTCAGTTGGTGCTCACCGGAGATCCAGGGCATTGGGGAATAAGTTTGAGGCTTGAACTCTGAATCTTTTGCTCTAGAAAGTAACACCACAGCCATCTTCTATAAAACCCCACGGCCCCCAACAGGTCATGTTTTCAGGATTTCCTTAGCATTGCACAGGTGATGGAAGTATTATCATGGCATCACCTGTGCAAAGCGAAGGAAATAATGAAACTATGACCTGTTGGGGGGCCGTGAGGACTGGAGTTTGGGAATCACTGCTATAGACGATAAGCACCCTGCCTACATACATTGCACAGACTGGGACAACTTTGCGCAACCTCCACGCAGTTGATAGCACAGCCTCCTCCTCTGTAGTGAGCTCCAAAACTTACACCTTCTGGCCAGTGGGAGTGAGCTCCGGATCCATCCTTCACTCTCATCACCTGGAGCCCAAGAGTGTTGTCAATAAATCAGTATGTGCTGGTTCTCAAAGATGTGCAGCCTCCAATGTTGTAGCGCCCAACTCTGGGAATTTATTACACTTTCTAGAAAGGTAGTAAATGTAAAGAAAATAAATTTAAGAATCGGGGCAGTGCACATATCTCAGACTTTTTGCCTGTGTGTTGTGAACCTACTGTCGAGGATGACTCTGATTTGTATTGGCATCAACTTGTTGCCAAGACAGTCCGATCTTGTGCTAGAGCAAAGATCCCTCCACTCCCCGTAGTAGGCCGCAGGCTGTGCAGGCCCTGAGTGTGGGGGAGAAGACAACTGTCGCTCAGATTAGGGGAGTATTAATGTTATTGGGTTTTTTTTTAGTGGTGGGGGGCACAAAGGTGGCAATATCACTGTTATAATGACACTAAGGAGGCATTATTTGTTTTAAGGGGACACATAGGGGTCATTATTACTGAGTTAGGACACAATGCTTTCTGTGCCAAAGCATTGGTAAAAAACTATGCTACTGAGTCAGATCTCTACCTATCGTCATCCAAGTTGTATTTCTCATTGTCTTAAAGGGGTATTCCCATCTTCAATAGCCTTTCCCATTATGTAGTAGGTATGATATTAGCACATACGTCCAATTAAAACTGTAATATAGTTCATTTAGCTTAGGTAGCCATGGTTTACGAACATGAGAAACTGACTTGCTAACTGTCACTATGAGTGGATACTACTACTACATACTACTACTACTACTACTACTACTACATACTACTACTACTACTACTACTACTACTACTACTACTACTACATACTACTACTACTATTACATACTACTACTACTACTATTACATACTACTACTACTACTATTACATACTACTACTACTACTACATACTACTACACCTACTACACCACCTACTACTACATACTACTACATACTACATACTACTTCACCACCTACTACTACATACTACTTCACCACCTACTACTACATACTACTTCACCACCTACTACTACATACTACTTCACCACCTACTACTACATACTACTTCACCACCTACTAATAGCTACTACTACTACTACCACATACTACTACACCACCTACTACTACATACTGCTACACCACCTACTACCTACCACTACATACTACACCACCTACTTCTACATACTACTAGTACAACGCCCACTACTTCTACTACTACACCGCCTACTACTACATACTACTACTACAACACCTACTACCTACCACTACATACTACACCACCTACTACTACATACTACTACATACTACTAGTACAACGCCCACTACTTCTACTACTACACCGCCTACTACTACATACTACTACTACACCACCTACTACCTACCACTACATACTACACCACCTACTACTACATACTACTACATACTACTAGTACAACGCCCACTACTTCTACTACACCACCACCTACTACACACTACTACACTGCCTACTAGTACATACTACTACACCACCTACTACATACTACTAGTACAACGCCCACTACTTCTACTACACCGCCTACTACTACATACTAATACACCGCATACTACTATATACTACTACACCGCATACTACTATATACTACTACACCGCATACTACTACATACTGTTATACCACCTATTACTACTACACCATTTATTACTACTACATACTACTACACCACCTACTACTACTATGACTACATACAAGTACTACTTGGGATAGGATGTTTGGGATGGGAATACCCCTTTTAAAGGGAAACACTAAGGTCATTAAGACACTTGAATTATTTTGTGTTATTTTGCGCCCACAGGCCCTACACGTTGTATGATATGATATAATTTGGATTTCCTGGATTTTTCTTTTAAAGGGGTTGTGCTGTGTTGGTCAATGATGGCATATCTCCAGGACACCGCATAAATGTCTGATAGATATGGGTCCCTCGTGCATGCATGGCAACCTCCCCTCTGACCGCCACACATACTGAGGCCACATTCTCTAGATCGATGCTGTGGATGTACCCTAAATGTTCAAAATGGGCATATCCTTCAGATAGATTTTCTGGATTATGAATGGTTTCCATGTGACTGATAATGCTAAGGAGTTCTTGACTTCTGAATGGACTGGAGACCTTTTTCCTCCTGCCCTTGCAATTCTGACGAAGATTTTGTCCTTTAGGAGAAACAAAAATAATAAAATAATTGAGCCAAGACAAAACCTCCTTTGTTTCACAAGAAGAACGTCTCGACTGTTCCTGTCTTGCTGTGTGATGTTCTGCCCAGTTCTAGTACGACACACAATTATATCTCGGGCTTCTACAGATGCAGAACAATTGTGCTACACAAGTGACGGTAATACTGCTATCAGAGGTCTCCCCTGGGGATATGTGTACGGCTCCTGTAGAAGTAGGTGTTTGCTTTCTCCGTCATGTTGTGCACATTGAGCCACTTTTTGGGTTTCCAGCTGTTTTTTTTGTTCTGCGTGTCTCGGCATGTGCTGCAGCCACATAATCCGTGTGTGTGGGATGTATTATAACGTGCTGCAGCGGATATTGCGTTTACCGCAGGTATGAGGTCACTGTGGAAAGATGGTTTGTGTAATTGACTTGGGTGATGAAAATCATATTGGTACAGCAGGCTTCTGTAGAACTGATCAAGACTTGCCCATAGCCAGGGGTGATTAATTAGCTTAATTAGCAATTGATTAATTTCACTGGAGTTTGCAGAACAGTTTCCTTAAAGGGGTTGTCCACTTTCGGATTTTTTTTTTTTCCATTAATTTTTTTTTTTTTTACTTTAAATGCATGAAAATGGGGCAACAATATATTGTTTCATTATAAAAAGTTCTATCATTTACTTTCTATAGGGGCCAAAATGAGTTTGAGGACCTGTCACATGCTTAAAAAGAAAAAAAAAAGTTTAAATTCCTTAAAAAAAAAATAAAATCCCCGAGCTCTCCATATTGTACTGCTTTTTTTTTTTCTTGCATGATGTTACACCTTTGCAGAAATATTCTAATTTTGCTCCTCCGGAGAGCTCTATGTGAAATCTCTCCTTTGCAATCTATCTGGTCCTTTCTTCAGAGTCTTCTCTCAAGGCGTGCACCTTAAGGCTATGTGCGCACATTGCGTAAATACATGCAGTTACGCTGCGCTTTGTAGCGCAGCGTAACTGCATGTGTCCTGCGTCCCCTGCATAATCTATGGAGATTGTGCAGAGGCCATGCGCACGTGGCGTCTTAGAGCGCAGCGCTTCGGCACTTCTTCCGTGCGCTTTGCCGGCAGCCCCTGCTCTGTCTATGGCAGGAGCTGCAGGCAGAGCGCATGGAATCGGCTTTTTTTTTTTCTCTACGGACATTTTCTGCAGCGATTTGTAGCGCACGTGTGCTCTTCAGATCGCTGCAGAAATTTCTGCAGGGCTAGTACGCAACGTGCGCACATAGCCTAACTCCTTCCTATCACAGTTCAGCAGTATCTGAAACTGATATGATTATGAGATGTGATCAGCAGCACCAGGGAGGGAGAGATGAGAGCTCACACCCACCGAGAAAGCTCTGACAAAACGCCCGGTTGGTTTGCAGAGCAGAGATTTCACATACTGCGCTCCAGAAGAAACAAATTAGGATAGATTTTACCCCTGAATTGAAGTGAAATATCAATCTAGGAAAAAAAAAGTGTATTTCTCTGATAAACCAAATTATAAAATTGCTTATTTTCGTGCTATTGATTTATGAAATAATTTCTTAATCGGTACATCAGTATTTTGCATTGTAAATGTTTGTAAGCATGCTCACGCACGTCTATAACCTTGATTTTTATGTCCGTCTTTACAGCTGATTATTGTTCCAATGCATGGAATATTTAAAAAAAAAAAAAAAAAAATCACCTGCTGTACCATTTTTGTGTGCACACAGTCAATCTGTCCCCTGGTGTCACGGGTATGATAACCAGGAGTAGAGGTGCCTAGACTGGCCCTCAGACTAGGGATACTACACTGTCCCTCATCCCAGAGGTACGCCTGATGGTGGCGAGGTCTGGACCACCAACGTTGCCCTGACTCCTGTGTAGCCCTGGTATAATAACCCCTCTTGCCCCACCCCAGGGAAAGGTCGTAACAGGAGAAATGATCCCTACAAAAACTAACAGACAGGGGAAAACCAAAGCTCAAAGTCACTGCATGCACACACAGGGGAGAAGATGATAAATGTTCCAGGAGAAAGAAGTACAGGGAGGAAATAAAGAAATGACAAGGATATTTCCACTGCAAACCCAATAGCATACAACTGTTCACCAATAAAAGGACCGGTATTGCTGGAGCAAAGCTAGAGCTATAATCGGCATGTGAGGCTAAGTTCCACCATTTGTTTTATATACCGGAGGCAGCTGTGATAGGACATCAGCAGCAATTCACCAGCCAGCAGGAATTAACTCCTGCTATACCGATGAGCACTAAACAGTCAACGTTCAACTCTGGCTGAGCAACTAAGAAGCATCAGGTTGCCTGCCAGACTCTGCAATGTGAACAGAGTTTGAAGTCGCCATGGTACCTAGTGAAGGAGGAGCAGAACACCGCATGACACCTGGCAAGAGACACATTCCTCCATATGATTATCACTGCAGGGTCAGACAACATTTGTGTGTAGTCTGTTACCATGGAGACACAATTCTTTTATTTATTTTTTTAAGTGCACATATACCCATTTTGATAGCTATCGGCAGTATTTTAATGCATATGGATGAAAGGAATTGTTCGGTTTAGTTTCCACATAAGGTTCATTTAAGTTTTTGTTTTTTTTTCCATGTCACTGTCTGCAAATTAGAACGCCATGAAGCATGAATGAAATGTAAAAAGACTTTCAACACATCTGCATTACAGACCCTGGAGCTGGTATTGATCAGACGTTATACATGGCTCCTTTTAAAGTCTAATCCAGCTCCTCTGCATTCTGGCAGCCGGCTTAAATTACACGTCTTGCATGTATTTTATATCCCTTTTTTATTGGGACTGGCAGGGGGTCGGATGGTTCATTACAGCATTCTCGGCCCTTTATGGGTTCATGGTTGTTCGGGCCTCATACAATCACCAGGTCTATGGGTCATTGACTGGAGATTTCCTCTAGGATTTATGGGGAAAAAAGCACTTATTACACTTATTTACAGAGTTTTACTTGAAAAAGTCTTTTTTCAGAATTTAGTTGCTTTTTTTCTAGAGACGGATCGAAGGATAAGATGGTTGTAAAAATAGTATGTGTAGAGATACAGTACTGTGCAAAAGTTTAAGGCGGGTATGGAAAACATTCTGCAGAGTAAAGGCTCCGTTACACGCAATGATATGTCGTCGGAGTCACGGAATTCGTGACGCACATCCGGCGTCGTTAGCGACGTCGTTGCGTGTAACAGCTCCGAGCGAGTGTTACCGATCAAAAATACTCCTTATCGTTGATCGTTGACACGTCGTTCATTTTCAAAATCTCGTTGGTCGTTGTGGACGTAGGTTGTTCGTCGTTCCTGAGGCAGCACACATCGCTACATGTGACACCCCGGGAACAACACCGTATCTACATCCTTCGGCAACGAGGTGGGCGTGTCGTTAATGTGGCTGTTCTCCGCCCCTACGCTTTTATTGGTCGGCCGCTGTGTGACGTCGCTGTGACAGCGCACGAACCTCCCCCTTAATGAAGAGGTTGTTCGCCGGCAACAGCGACGTTGCTAGGAAGGTAAGTACATGTGTCGGGGCCTAGCGATATTGTGCGCCACTGGCAGCGATTTCCCCGTGACGCACAAACGACGGAGGCAGGTACGCTCGCTAGCGATATCGTAGCGTGTAAAGCTCCGTTAAGAATGCTTTCAATAATGGAAGTTTTAATAGTTTATTTTTCATCAATTAACAAAATGCAAAGTGAATGAAATCAATCAATACTTGGTGTGACCGTTATTTGCCGCCTTCTAGGTACCGAAACACAAGTCGGGGATTTTGTGGGATTACAGTCTTCGGTATGAGAACCAGTTATGTCAGACAGGTGATCATGATCATCAATTTCATATTTAAATTCAACGACAAACACCTTTGCAGGAAGCTTAAAACTGGGCGAGGAACAGACAAACTGTGCTTACAAAGGTGATGTTGTGGAAGACCGTTTCATATCACAGATCCAACACACCATGGCAAGACTGAGTACAGTAGCAAGGCACAAGCTAGTTAGACTACTTCAACAAGTTATCCTCCAAGTAGTGATTTCAAAGAATATGTGGGTTTCAAGATGTGCTCTTTTGAAGAAGCACCAAGAAATGGGCAATTTTGATGACTGCAAATGTAGAGGTTGGCCAAGGAAACTTAGTGAAGCAGATGAAAGAGACACAATTCTTATTTCCCTTTAGAAATTGGAAGATATCAACAACTAGTGGAATCCAGCTATGACCATCTGCTATTTGGTGAACTCTGGCCAGAAAGGGTCTTCATGGAAGAATTGTGCCCAAAAAGTCCATAGCTTCGTCGTAGAAAAAAAAAAGCAAAGTCCTCAAAGAAGCACAAAACATAGGAACTTAAGTGGAGAAAATTGGAAGTAGGTTCTCTGGACTGATGAGTGAAAAAGTGAAATATTTTATAGTAACAAGCCAGTTTGCTCACTGAAGGTAATGAGTGTCTGCAGGAAACGGTTAAGCATGGTGGAGGGTCCTTTAAAAGTTTGGGGCTGCATTTCAAGAAATGGAGTTGGGAATTTAGTCAAAATTAATAGTGTTTTCGGTTTCGTTAAATATAGACAGATACTTATGCATTATGCAATACCATCAGGAAAGCACCTGATTGGAACCAAATGTATTCTTCAGCAGGATCACAACCTCAAACTTATAGCCAATGTTAAGATCTATATTCAGCCTAAAGAAGAACAAGGAGACCTGAAAGTGATATGGCCCCTACAGAGCCCTGATCTCATAATCAGTCTGGGATCACATGAAGAGACAGAATGACAAGCCTCATACACGGATGATTTGTGGTTAGTTCTCCAAGATGTTTGGAACAACATTACTGATGAGTTCCTCCAAAAACTGTGTGCAAGTGACAAGTGCCTAGAACAGGGCAGGGCAACTTACAGCCTGCAGGTCATATCAGGTCCTCTGACTGTTCCAGTCCTGTCTGCTAACAGTGACAACCGAAGGGCTGGAAACAGTGGACCGTGTGCTGCACCATACCCTCCCCTGCCACCTGTACTCCACGACTCGCTTTCTGATGTCACCACTATCTGCATGCTTAGGATGCAGAGAGCGGTGAACACATTGGTGGACCAGGGCTATGTGAGAGCTCATACTGTATATAGGGGATTTATGGGGGCTCACAATGTATATAGAGAAACTATATGGTGGATCATACTGTAAATATATAATGGGCTATGTTAGGGCCCATATTGTGTATATATAGGGCTATGTGGGGGCTCATGCTGTATATAGAGAGGCTATGGGGGTCTCATACTGTACATAGAGACTATGTGGGGGATCATACTGCATTTAGGGGGCTATGTGAAGGCTCATACTGCATTTAGGTGCAATGTGAGGGCTCATGCTGTATATAGTGGGGCTGTATGTGGGCTCATACTGCATATTGGGAGTGCTGTTTGTACCCATACTGTATATAGGGGGATGTTGGCATACTTTATTTCTGCTCATGTGATACAATTAATATTACTATAAAATTATAATATTTTAATAATATTGAGCAGAATTAATTTCAGCCTATTGGTTCGGCACTCTACACCAGTCACGGTTTCTCATGTGGCCCCTCTTGGAAAACGAATTGCCCACCCATGACTTGGAAGAATTGAGGCCTTTTGAAGGCAAAGGGCAGTCATTCCAAATATTCGTTTCATTTTTTTTTTTTTTTATTAATTTTGCTTATTGATAAAAATAAACTATTAATACTTCTATTTTTGAAAGCATGTTTACTTTTCTTCATCCCATCTGCCTTAAATTTTTTCACAGATGAAGCATGAGCGAAACGCGCGTTGTGTATTTCCTTAGGTGGGTGTATGTGTCGCGGGCGGAGGAGGGGACGCCGCGCTCTCCCACTGCTCGGGTCCGGCGGCCGCTGCTGCTGCGGCCTGCTGCTGCTCGGTGGCTCGAGCGATGGGCCGAATCCCGGGGACTCGAGCGGCGCTCCTCGCCCGTGAGTGAAAGGGGTTTGGTTTTTGGGATAGTTTATTGTCCGTGACTCCACCCACGGTTGTGGTGATTGTGTGGACACCACCGCTGCTCTGTCTGGGGAGCCCGGGAGTGGTGGTATGGAGCAGCCAGTTGTTGATTTGCCCCTCCGTGGGTAGGGGGTTTGGTGGTCCCGGGGCCCAGTGATGGGGTTGGGATGGTGGACAGGCGGGTTATGGGGCCTGTGGAGGTGCAGGGGGCGCAGGGGCAGCGCTGTGCCGCACGGCACAGAGGTACTCACTCAGCCAAAGGATGATGACAAAGTTCTTGGTAAACAAACGGCTGGTTGGACGGGTCCCTCGGACGGCTACGGTGCTGATGTTTCCTGCAGTTAGCGGTGACGGTCTCTTCCCTGCACCTATGTATAGTCCTTTGGTAGCGATGGATTCCCACCGGTAACCCGCTCCCCGACCTGGATATGAGCCGGAGGAGCCCCTCTCTTGCCCGCAGGCGCTGGCCCTGGGAAACTGGTGCCTTGGCGGTGTCTCCCCTTCACGGTCGGACTGTTGCCTTCAATCGGGACTTGGTTGTTGGGAGACCCAGTGGTCCCCTTCACTGACGGATTTGGCAATTTATGGCGACTCCTAGCCTTGCCGGGATCCGAAAGGCCCCTGCCCTGGTGCTGACTGTTCTTTGTATACCGCTCCGGTACCGCCGGGTCACCACCCGCCCACGGTCCTTTCGGCAACCTCCGAGCAATCTCTCCTGCAGACGGTCACCGCCGTCTGCCAACCTTGCTGTCTCAGTCCGGGGCACACACCCGGACTAACTTCAGGCTTCTTGCTGTCACTTTTCTCTGTCACTACTCTCACTGTTTACTCCTCACTCTTTGAACTCTAACACTCATCTGCCTGGTTTTCCCGCCTCCAGGGCTGTGAACTCCTCGGTGGGCGGAGCCAACCGCCTGGCCCACCCCCTGGTGTGGACATCAGCCCCTGGAGGAAGGCAACAAGGATTTCTGTTTTGACTTTGGTGTTCCTGTAAGGAATGTGGGGTGCGTGTGGTGTTATGACCTGTGACCCCTGGCTTGCCCAGGGCGTCACATATGTGATCAGTTACTATCTGATCTTTGGACGTTGTATCCTTCTCCCTTTATGAGGGTATGCATCTTTCACATTGGTTGTATTCATAGGATTGATATTTACCAGATTGCTCCTTGATGGCGCTTCCTATATATACATTTGTTTATATATGTAGAGCTTTACTCAGTAAAGTTACTTAGCCCTTTGACTTCTTACATGGTACATCTTCATCATTTTTTATATGGTTTATATATACACGCAGGCTTCCTTCTCGTGAGTCATATCTATGACTTTTGACACAGGATTTAAAACTCTTATGCTATACTATTAATTTTATAATACCTGGATATAATCTCTTAATCTCGTCTCTGCCTCTTTTGTGTTCCCAGTTTTCAATTTCTGAACTAAAACTGTCAAATGTTAAAGCGATGCACCACGGTGATTAATCGCATGGAATACAAGGGTAGTCTAAAGCTTTAAATCCTAATATTTATCTTGTGATAACAGATATTTTAGGGCTTTTTTATGGCTCTGAATAGTGATTTGCATTCTTAAGCCAAACACATGAACCCTCCATTTACGGATTCTTGGCAAAGTTCATAAATATAATCATAAAATAAATGGACACAAGTTGTCCTCCTTTTTTGGAGTAGTTCACTTAATTTTCGAGGCGCTTTGTAACCATCACAAAAATCCGACATGACCAATTGCTCTATTGATTGCCATTGCCCTCTGCAGACAGAATCCTAGATGGATGTGGGAGATTTTTCTCGGCAGGTTAAAAGGCAACCCTTGTACACACGCAACATCCTTACCAACTCTTCCGTAATGTCTGGGAAAATTTGGCAAATCTCTCAAGATCTTCTGGAAAGTCTCTTGTGTGTGAAGCCGGATGCTCTAGTTCATTCCAAAACTTGGTTTCAAAGCATGCATTTAGCGGAGTATGTATGCATGGAAGAAATGTGGGCTAAAATAGGGGACATGGCTCGGAGGGAAGTTTTCTGCAACACCATTTGCACGGGCTTCCGTGAATGGGTAATATGCCATATTAGAGTATATAGGTGTCATAGAGGAGGGTCCGCATGTTTATAAGAGGGCGTATGGCGGTAGTTGTGAGCGAGGGACTTAAGCGGGCTTTACACGGTACAATTTATCTAACGATGTGTCGGCGGGGTCACGTCGTAAGTGACGCACATCCGGCATCATTAGTTACGTTGTAGCATGTGATACCTCCGTGCGATTGCGATTTTAACGTTAAAACGTTGATCGCATGCACGTCGTTCAATTACTAAAAATTGAACGTCAGGTTGTTCAGTGTTCTCAAGGCAGCACACATCGCAGTGTGTGACACCCCGGGAACGATGAACACAGCTTACCTGCGTTCCGCGGCTCCCTCCGGCAATGCGTAAGGAAGAAGGTGGACGGGATGTTTACGTCCCGCTCATCTCCGCCCCTCCGCTTCTATTGGCCGGCTGCTGAGGAAAGTCGCTGTGACACCGAACGTCCCTCCCACTCCAGGAAGTGGATGTTCGCCGCCCACATTGAGGTCGTATGGAAGGTAAGTACGTGTGATGGGAAATAATCGTTTGTGCGACACGGTCAACAAATTGAACGTGCCGCACATACGATGGGGGCGGGTCACATCGCATACGATATCGTATGTGAAATTATAAGGTGTAAAGCAGGCTTTAATCCGGATGCCCTGGCATTCTTCATAGAAGATCTGGTCCTGGCTTGGTGTGTGGACTTCAGTAGTGTGGGCCATGTGAAGATGCAGGCCATACCTTGCCGCTGTTCTCTGCTGGCCAGGACCGAAATGTAACTCAAAATTGACATTTTTTTTTTTTTTCCCGCGATGGTTTTTTTTTTTATACAGGTTCAACATTTCTTCATTTACATAGTTGCGAAGGAGATAGCGGCATCATACTTCCAATATGTTTGTTTCAGCATACAATATCAAATATGTCAAACTTCCACTGCATTGCCTTCATTATTGCTGGTCCTGAAAGACCCAGTGCAACCCAGTTCAACACAACAGTACAGTAGTGACGTTCCCCTTCCCTTTAACGACTTCACGTCCAGGCATTTTGCGGGTTCAGTTATCCTTAGGGTGCTTTACACGCTGCGACATCGCTAGCGATCTCGTTAGCGATGTGACACGCCAGATCGCAGATGCGATCTGCCGAGATCGCACATAAGTCATTTTTATAGCGCCGGTCACATGTGCGATCTCGGCAGATCGCATCTGCGATCTGGCGTGTCACATCGCTAACAAGAGATCTGGCGTGTCACATCGCTAACAAGATCGCTAGCGATGTCGCAGCATGTAAAGCACCCTTTAGGCCTAAGGCCACTGGTGATCTACACAGAACTCGCTCAGGTCGTGGACGATGCTCACAAGCCAGTAAACTTCATTCAATTCCATTACAGTTTAAAATAGCCTGCCTCTGACTGCACACCGGCTTCAATTACCTAGGGCCGCAGATCTTTATCCCTCTCAATGTTTTCAACCCACCAACAGGGTTCACGTCATCTCCAGTCTGGTCTCTTTCTCCTCCTGCCATAAGTCACCCAATGCACGTGGCCTCGACAGCAGCAAACTATTCATCCGATGTTCTTCACACAAGGTCACTCTCAGCTGCTACTCCCAACTACGGTCTAGCAGGAACAATCACCATTTTTCATTTGCTTGAACCCCATTAAGGTGGGCTATTGCCAACATAAACTCTTGTCTGCCC
>NC_134359.1:42241867-42301867 GCF_048569485.1 Anomaloglossus baeobatrachus
GAGAGCAGCAATTGAAATCTCGGCCGGCACTGACTGACGGCCAGCTCAGCAGTGCATCACGCCTGCATAACTGAAAGCCGGCAGCTACTGAGAGGAAGTTAATTTTCTCCCAGGTGCAGCACTTACACTATAGAAGCCAGACACCTTCCTAACCCTATAGATTAACCTTAGGTTAATAGCGTTATCGGACATAACAGATTTTCTTTTAATTATATTGGGGTCGTTTTCCTGCTTCAGTATAATTTTGGAGCCATTGAGATGCCTCCATGATGGTATTACCTGATGGATAACTGTCTTCCTGTTTTTTCTCAGCGTTGATCACGTTTTTGGAAATATTTTCTTATATCTTTTCATGTGACAACACTGAAGATCTGACCCTGTGATTCAATATACTGTAGTCCGTGTGCAGCCTGTATAACAGTGTAAATTTAGTGTCCTGTAAATATCAATACAGACATTAATGTCTAAACCGCTGGCAACAAAAGTGAGTACACCCCTAAGTGAAAATGGTCAAATTGTGCCCAATAAGCCATCCCACCCCCCCTCCAGTGTCATGTGACTCATTAGTGTTACAGGGGCTTAGGTGTGAATGGGTTGTAGGTGTGTTACATTTGGTGTTATCCCTCACACACACTCTCTCATACTGGTCACTGGAAGTTCAGCATGGCTCCTCATGGCAAAGAATTCTCTGAGGATCTGGAAAAAAAAATCATTATTTCTCTTCATAAAGATGGCCAAGGCTATAAAAAGATAAGAACACCCTGAAACTGAGCTGAAGCATGGTGACCGAGACCATAGCGGTTTAACAACACAGGATCCACTCAAAACAGGCCTCGTCATGGTCGACCAAAGAAGTTGAGGGCACGTGCTCTGTGTCCTATCTAGAGGTCATCTAAGATTTTTCAAAATTGACTGTGAGTGCTGCCATCATTGTCAGTGCTTAGACCATATGCCACACACTGCATCGCATTGGTCTGCATGACTGTTGTCCCAGAAGGAAGCATCTTCTAAAGATCATGCACAAGAAAACCCGTAAACAGTTTGCTGAAGACAAACAGACTAAGGACATGGATTACTGGAGCGATGTCGTGTGTTCTGATGAGATAACGATAAACCTATTTGGTTCAAATGGTGTCAAACGTGTGTGGCAGCAACCAGGTGAGCAGTACAAAGACAAGTGTTTCCTGCCTACGGTCAGGCATGGTGGTGGGAGGGTCATGGTTTGTGGCTGCGTGAATGCTGCCGGCTTTGGGGAGCTACAGATCATTGAGGGTACTGTGACATAGTGAAGCACAGAATAATCCCCTCCCTTCGTATTCCAATAGAATGACCCCAAACACCTCAAAGACCACCACTGTTTTGCTAAAGAAACTGAGGGTAAAGGTGCTGGGCTGGCCAAGCGTCTCCAGTACTAATCCCTATGGAGCATCTGTGGTGTCTCTCAAATGGAGCGTGAAGGGGTGCAAGGTCTCTAACATCCACCTGCTCCGTGATCTCATCATGGAGGATGAAGAGGATCCAGCGGCTCCTATGAAATTCTAGTGACATCCAGGCCCAAGAAAGTTAAGGCCATACTGGAAAATAATGGAGGCCACACAAAATATTGATACTTTGGACACAATTTGGCCATTTTCACTTAGGGGTGTACTCACTTTGTGTTGCCAGCCATTTAGACATTAATATGTGAGTTATTTAGAGGACACCAAATTTACACGGTTATAAAAGCTGCGCACTGACACTGTACATTGTATCACAGGGTCAGATCTTCAGTGATGTCCCATAAAATATACACAAAAATGTGAGGGGTGTACTCACTTTTGTGTTTTACAGTGTATTTTTTTCATACATAAATTTATACATTGTATGAAACACATTCTATATTATACATATATATGTATGATATAAAATGTGTTTAAAAGGAGAGTGATGGGGTGCTACGCCAGATGACCTGGCCTCCACAGTCACCAGACCTGAACCCAATCGAGATGGTTTGGAGTGAACTGGACCGCAGAGTGAAGGCAAAAGGGCCAACAAGTGCTAAGCATCTCTGGAAACTCCTTCAAGACTGTTGGAAGACCATTTCCGGTGACTACCTCTTGAAGCTCATCAAGAGAATGCCAAGAGCGTGTAAAGCAGTAATCAAAGCAAAAGGTGGCTACTTTGAAGAACCTAGAATATACGACATATTTTCAGTTGTTTCACACTTTATTGTTAAAGGGAACCTGTCACCAGTTTTTTGGTGTATAAGCTGCGGCCACCATCACAGGGCTCTTATATACAGCATTCTAACATGCTGTATATAAGAGCCCAGGCCGCTGTGAGAACATAAAAAAACACTTTATAATACTTACCTAACAGTCGCGCGGTTGGCCATATGGGCATCTCAGCTGTCCGGTGCCGGCGCCTCCCCTTTCAGCCATCTTCGTCCTCTTTCTGAAGCCTGTGTGCATGATGCGTCTACGTCATACACACTCGCCGGTCCTGCGTAGGCGCACTACAATACTTTGATCTGCCCTGCTCAGGACCTGAATGTCGGCGAGTGTGGATGACGTCGGACCCATCATGCACCGCGGCTAGAGAAGGAGAACAAAGATGGCCAAAAGAGGTGGGCCGGCAGCGGAGCTCACTCACATATACTCAGTTAGCTCATTCTGCAGCCAGCAATAGTGTAACATGGAGGCTATAGAAGGCAAACGGTGCACCATTTTTTAATCTCTTGGCAGGAGAAATGCAGAGCAAAAAATGTGCAAAACTTTTTTTTTTTGCATAGTTTTTGATGCCTTTTTCAATTGAATTCAAGTGATGAAAAAAGCAATAAAAAATAGGTCATGCTGCGGATTATTTTCTGCACCAAATTTGTAAGGAGAAAATACTCTGTGTGCACTTCACGATTCTCAGCATTTGCTAGCAGTTTTGTGACAAAACTGCAATAAAAATACATATATTAAAAAAACAAAAACAAAATAAAAACGCACTGTGTGCACACAGCCACATAGGACGTTTTGTAGCAGCTCACACAGCAATGTTCGGACAGTGTGTACAGTGGATGTCTTCCCGCTCAGGTTGGATGGGAAGAAAGCTGTAATCTCTGTTTCCCGGAGCCCCTCTGCCCACTCTCCTGGGGTCTGTGGAGTGTGTGACAGGAGCAGGTGCCGGAGCAACTGCAAATATTAACAAGTGGGGCAATTACATGGCCGCTCTGTCCTCATAAACATGCAGAGAAGAGATCCCTGTGCGCGGGTCCTCCCCTGTGCGCGGGTCCTCCCCTGTGCGCGGGTCCTCCCCTGTGCGCGGGTCCTCCCCTGTGCGCGGGTCCTCCCCTGTGCTGCGGCCACGTTGGCATTTTGGAGTTTGAAGAATTGTGTGGTGTTTATGGCACGGGCAGCAGATTGCATAGTGGGACAGACCGGGAAAACATTATATCAGAGGTGTGGGTAAAACTCCCAGAGTAGCGTCCAATACCTGCTGCACGCAGCATTTTTCTTGTCAGCAGAGGCCAATGGACTTTGCTCTCAGTCGGGGCGTCCGTTATCAGCAGAGGCCAGGAGGCAGACCATTATTTTATTAATTTATGCTTACGATTATTGATGTCCTAGCAGAGATGGTCACAGACAGAAGAGGAACTGTGAACAGTATAAGGATAGTCCTATAGCTCATCATAATGCACAATTCCACCTGTTTTGGAGGTAGAAGTGACCACTTTACCTCTTGGGCCCCTCCTTTACCTCTTGGGCCCCTCCTTTACCTCTTGGGCCCCTCCTTTACCTCTTGGGCTCCCTCCTTTACCTCTTGGGCTCCCTCCTTTACCTCTTGGGCTCCCTCCTTTACCTCTTGGGCTCCCTCCTTTACCTCTTGGGCCCCTCCTTTACCTCTTGGGCTCCCTCCTTTACCTCTTGGGCTCCCTCCTTTACCTCTTGGGCCCCTCCTTTACCTCTTGGGCCCCTCCTTTACCTCTTGGGCTCCCTCCTTTACCTCTTGGGCTCCCTCCTTTACCTCTTGGGCTCCCTCCTTTACCTCTTGGGCTCCCTCCTTTACCTCTTGGGCTCCCTCCTTTACCTCTTGGGCCCCTCCTTTACCTCTTGGGCTCCCTCCTTTACCTCTTGGGCTCCCTCCTTTACCTCTTGGGCCCCTCCTTTACCTCTTGGGCACCCTCCTTTACCTCTTGGGCACCCTGCCTTACCTCTTGGGCCCCCTCCTTTACCTCTTGGGGACCCCTGCCTTACCTCTTTGGGGACCCCTGCCTTACCTCTTTGGGGACCCCTGCCTTACCTCTTTGGGGACCCCTGCCTTACCTCTTTGGGGACCCCTGCCTTACCTCTTTGGGGCCCCCTGCCTTACCTCTTTGGGGCCCCCTGCCTTACCTCTTTGGGGCCCCCTGCCTTACCTCTTTGGGGCCCCCTGCCTTACCTCTTTGGGGCCCCCTGCCTTACCTCTTTGGGGCCCCCTGCCTTACCTCTTTGGGGCCCCCTGCCTTACCTCTTTGGGCCAGCTTATTCTTATAAACTGGAGCCAATCTGAACAAGCGGTGCTGCAGTATAAAGCATGGAAGTCAAGAAGTGTGACTTTGTAGGAAGCTAAAAGGTGGATCGTTACACTGTTATACCCATATATGTATGATAAAGTACCTTAATAGCAGTGTGTTGGAGTTGTTTGTTTTTCTCCTCTTCTTTTTTTTTTTTTAAATTTATAAAATTGACAGGTTCTGTCCTTGGCCAGGAGGTGGCAGCATTATTACTTGCTTTTCCACACTGAACATGCAGGAAGACTTCTTTTGTGTTCCATTTAATTGCTTCCAGCGATTGTTTCACATTCCTGTCCTTCCGACACCATCACATAAAGCAACGTGTAGTAAAAATTTAACCATCTCATTAGCTGACTGGTGCAGCTGCAACTCTGTAAGGCTGCACTTCCTATAGTCATGCCGTTTTGTGCGTAATATATATTTTTATATCATTTCATTCGTTTGCGTGTGTATATACTGTATGTACTATTTATTCCCTGCCTCATTGACCTGCCTTATATACATGTGACGGCTGCAGCTAATTACTAGCCAGCAGCTACTATGAGAGGGCAGAGGTGATTGGCTGCAGTGGTCACATGGAAGTAGAGAAAAAAACAGGGAGAAGAGACCCAGCCTACACGGTGGGGCTGGAATGGTGTGGGATTGAACAGGTGAGTATGTATGTGTGATAGAGAGATTATATATATATATATATATATATATATATATATATATATATATATAATCTCTATCTATCCATCTCCCCCTCTCTCTCTGTGTCTCTGTGTGTGTGTGTGTGTGTGTGTGTGTGTGTGTGTGTGTGTGTGTGTGTATGTATATGTATATATTTTATATATATATATATATATATATATATATATATATATATATATATATATATATATGTATATATAATAAAGCATAGTTTATTCACTTATTTGCATATTGTAAACACACAACATTTAGATTTTTTTATATGCATATGTGTAGTTTTTTGCCTTGTGTGTATAGGATGCTATGGGAGTTGATTGTGAAATGTGTGCCGTATATTATTGAAAAATAAAGAACCGTCGCTTTTGTTTTCATTCATGGTAATTATTAGAACTTGTTCACATGGCGCGTTTTCAAGGGAAAAAACGTTGCCGTTTACAATACCAGCGAAATGAAGGTGACTTCTGAAATCTCATGGACATGCTTCTTATTTTTTTTTTTCTTGCAGATTTGGAGCAGTTTTCTATTTTTTTCAACATTCTTGGAGCATTTTTCAATCATTCAAATGCACAAAAAAAATGCATGGTAAAAATTAGTTGACAAATGCACACATTATTTTACGCAGAATTTTCTGCTGCAAAAACTAGTGTTGGCAGGAAAAATGTGGTGTAAAATTTAACTTTTTTTTTCCCGATTCATGTAAAGGGGTTAAACACTGCAAAAACGTTGATAATTGTCATGCTCTAGATATGAAACGGGTTCAAATTGGGGGAAAAAAAAAATATCCAGAATGTTCACTTTGCTGGTACTGTAAGGCTAGGTTCACATTTCCGTTGTTTTAAATCCGTCAGCAATTGATCAGTTGTTTTTTAGATGTCAATTGATGCAAGGGATGTGTTTTTCACAGGATTCCTTTCACATGAATCCTGTGAAAAAACTGATCCGTCGCGTCCGTTACATCCGCTGTGCGTCCGTTTTTTGACAGACCAGTCATGATCCGTTTGTGTTTGGGACAGCCCAGTGGGTGTGCCAAACATGCTGGGCATGCTCAGTAGAGCATGACGGAATCCAGCACTGGATTCCGTTGTAAGACGGATTACGACGGAATCCAGCACCATAGACATCCATTACAAGCTTGACGGATGGCGACGGATTCCTGCGCGGCGCGTTAATTTTGACGGCCAGAAAAACGTTACATTCTGCATTGCTCCCGCCCGGCGGTCAGTCAAAAAACGACTGACCGCGACGCAGCGGATGCAACGCAAGGTCATCAGTCGCAATCCGCCACTAATACAAGTCTATGGGACACAACGGAATCCGCTAAACGGATGCCGTTTACCATAGCCGCAGATTGTGACTGATACATTTTAACGGAAATGTGAACCTAGCCTAAGACATTGTAAAAATAAACAACAAACAAAAAAAACGCAATGTGTGAACAAGCACTTATTCTGCAAATATCCCAGATTTACTACTAGTAGAATTATTTGCCGTTGTTAATCCCTAACAACTCATTTTTGTCTGCTCTTTATGGAGAACAATCGGTTGCCGGGCTTTTGGACGTGTATACCATTGCACAATGAATGTGTGCTCCTTCCGTACTCCTCTCTATATACTGTGTAGCAGCTGGTTAAATTCCAGCTCCTGTCATCAGTCCAGTGGGAGTTGTCACTCTCCGAGCACCTCCGCAGGTTGCAGATCCCATCTTCCTCTGAAAGAAGAAGTTGAGATCCTGTAAGTGGCCGGTGGGGACACTTGCCCTCCTCTGGAATGTGTCCAGGCTCTCGGATGTCATTCTCCGTACATAGCAGCAATGACTCTGGATGCTGCTGCCTGTAGACAGCTTTGAGCTGTCAGTGGACGGACAGCGACGGTGCTTCCTTCTATGCTGCTTTTTTTTCTTTGCTGAGCTTTAATCTGACTGTGAGAACTGAGGCCGCGCGTCACGAAGCTCTCACACATCCCATCTGGGAAGAATAAGACATGCCCAAACCTTATTCATTGCAGGGCCAATGAGGAAGCCCAAGTATGTTGAGAGTCCGCGAGTGCCAGGAGATGCAGCTGTAATGCCATTGAGAAAAGTCTCAGAGTTGCCGGACTCCAAGCAGAATGGTGAGTGTCCTCCCGTCTTCTCATTGTCTCCTTTTTAAAAACTTAGGGAGGAAAAAAAGTTTTTTTGTATAGCTGAAACTTTTAGACTTGACAGCCGCCTCGTATCTTCGGCTTTTGTGTTTTCTAAGCATTGCAGCAATGAAAGGGTGTGCGAGGACTGGCAGGTTAGACGCAGCCTTTGTTTTATTCAATGTGCATTATCATCGTTTTATTTGGTTCTTGTCAACACCTCAACCTGCGATCCCCGCGTATTGTAAACGGTGAGAAAAACCTGATTTTCCTGTCGTCGCAGGGAAGGCAGCAAGGGGATTAGGTTACCCTGTCGCTATAAAGCACTTCTCCACGGTTGTATTAACAGATTTAGTCGCCTTAATTCTCGCCCGGAACGTTGCGTTGCCAGCTGTTTGCTGCAAAAGTTTGCAAGGGGTTTAATTTGGAAGTTTAACCATTGCACTGCTTGATTTGGCATGGGAAACATGGCCATGGAAGAGTTAAGTGAATATGGCTCAGACTCTAAGCCAAGTTTGGCACCGGTCTGCGGTATTGCCCGGGAACTGCCTAACAACTTGGCATCTGAAAGTCCTAGGGAGATTCTTGCTTTCCTCCAAACTGTTGGCATTGGGAGCAGGGAGGGGGTTAAACCGGCTTCCTGTCCTGCGGTGTAGAGACGTCACCCGTGGGAAATTGCCGTACTGCGGTGCATCAGAGGTTAATATTAGCACTGGGATCTAGAGCAAAGATTATTGTAGTTTTCGCTTCTTGGCATGCAAATATCAGTTTTAAACTAGTGAAAGTATAGAGGGGAGAGGATAATAATGTCCATTCTTGGGGAAACCAAATGACTTAGGAAAGGGTTAATATTAAAATTTGTATTCACTTTTCAGCCATATTTTATTTTAGAATTTACTTTTATATTTATTTTTTTTTTTTTTTTTAGCAAAAATTGCCCAATGCAAGTGCCGCCATAAAAATTAGGTGGAGTCTGTCACTATAGCTCATAACTGGTACCCAATATGGCGGCACTTCTAATTGGCACTTATTCAAAACAGAGTAATAAAAAAAATAAATTCCAATATTTCCAAGTAAGTTAAGTGTTACTTCCAAAACCTTGAATATAATCGTAACCTCTGATGTAAGCTCTGTTCACACTCTGTTACTTTAGATTGATTTTCCTGCTATACACTCAAATGGAAAGTGTCTAGATGAATGCTGCGGTGTAGCGGCATACACTGCCATAATAATTCATGATATATACCCATTGGGTAGGTGGATGGTACTTTATGGATATCATCAGGTGGTTAAAGTGAATCTGTAACCAGGTTTTTGTCACCTAATCTGAGAGTAGCGTAATGTAGGGGCAGAAACCCTGATTCCAGCATTGTGTCACTTACTGGGCTGCTTAGTGTAGTTTTGATAAAATCACTGTTTAATCAGCAGGCAATTATCAGTACAGGACTACTTGGCAGGCAAAAGGTAGTCCAGTATATTCATGAGCTCTGTATAACTGCTAGATCTGCAGCAGAGAAATCATTGATTTTTATCAAAATGACAGCAAGCAGCCCAGTAAGTGACACATCGCTGGAATCAGGGTCTCGGTCTCTACGTTATTCTACCCTCAGATGCGATATCATTTAAAGGGAATCAGTCATCAGGCTTTTGACACCAGGCAGAGACCCTGATTTCAGCAATGTGTCACTTACTGGGCTGCTTACTGTAGTTTTGATAAAATCACTGTTTAATCAGCAGTGATTATCATTTGAGGACTACTTGGCGTGCTACCAGGTAGTCCAGGATATTCATCAACTCTGTATAACTGCTAGATCTGCAGCAAAGGAAACATTGATTTTATCAAAATGACAGCAAACAGCTCAGTAAGTGACACTTTGGTGGAATCAGGGTCTCTGTCTCTACATTATGCTGCTGTCAGATGGGGGATCAAAACCTTCCCTTTAACTAGAGCTTGCCCTGAACATGGGGCATTCATGTGGTGTAAAGACAATGGGGCACACGCAAGGTTAAAACAGTCTGATTTATTGCCCAATTTTACATTTGTGGTGACAATTTTCCTTATGAAGGTTCCTTATGTCAGTAATCATCCTTAAAGTTACACGATATTGTGAATAGTAGTCATCATTAGGCAATCTGTAGCCTTTTGTTCGACAGCGGCATCTAGTTTTAATCCATTGAGGCCTACCGTATGTTTTGAAGCCTTGCTAAATTTTGTTATACGCTTCATCATCTGTTGCCACTTTCCATTTGATCAGCTGCTTGCATTAAAGGGATTGTCCACTTTATCTTTATTTTTACAAATATGTTGGCAACCTGATTTTGTCACAATTACTAATATAAGTATTACAAGTTCTCCTCCTGCTTCATTGGTTACACAACTCTACTCTTCTCAAAATGGCTGCTGATGGAGGGTCATGTGACCAGACTTGTCAATTGACAAATTCCTCACAAGGGAAAGCTTTTTCAACCGGATATGGATGATGGACAGGTCTGGTCACATGCACCTCATACGGCAGACATTTTCAGAAGAGGAGAACCTGAGAGGAAGACTAACAAGCTCAGGAGGGAGTGTAATTGTTATACATTAGAAAGTGCCACAAAATCTTGTCCCTTAACCTATTTATTAAAATAAAGTGGACAATTCCTTTAAGGTCCCCATAAAGGCAAAAATAGGCCAACAAATTTTTTTCTTGACGGTTGGTCAAGCGGTCACTCAGCCACAGCAACAAACCATGTCAGATCGCATCAGCCATGTTGGATTTTTTGGATGATGAGACTAACATTGGCCAAAAAATGCCCATCGTGACTGGGGGTTTTTCACCGAACCAACCGATCATCGTTCCTTACAGTCAAAATGGGACATTATGTCTTCTGTTTATCCTTTGCTATGTGTCTAGATACCTTTAGGAATATGTTGTGCCGTCTATTGTTCTCGGTTATCAGCCATTTGAACCTGACTATATAGTAACAGGAAGTCAAGGAAAATGTCTAGACCCATTAATCTTACAAAGCTATATGGTCAAACAAATCCACTTTAAAATATACACGCGATGTGGATTTTGCAATAGATTCCATAGAAGGAAATCCGTAATAGATATTCACTAAATTTCTGAAGCATTTTACTGTATTTTTGTTTTTCCCCTGGGTTTTCTCGACAGGATATTTTTCTTTTGCACCTGGTACATCTATTTTTGCTTCCTGCCTCCTTCAATCAGACACTTTATTTAGTGGAAACTCCGAGTAACTTGTCAGTCCGCCTTAATCTGTGCACAATAAATATGAAATGACGGCTGGTGACAAGCCCGGGATGTCTCGCTTTCTCTGCGGCTGCTTTGAAGTCCTGGTTTCGAGGGTTAATTAATCTGCCTTTGTAAGCCAGGGTTCACGCCAGCGTCCCCAGGTCTGATGGGAGGGCGGACATAATTGGGATACAGCTATTGAATGGATAGTTGGGGAGCAGGCCCGGGATGAGGTGGACAATAAGGCTGAAAGAGCATCGGGACCCCATGCTATCCGCTAATAAGTCTCCTACAGTAGATGGAGGCTTATAGTCTCTTCTTAGTTCAGATGGTAAAATGTTGGTGCCGATCCTTCTCCAGGGTCTTGGTTTGTCTTCTTGACGTTGACCTTCTGTTTTTGTGTTCTCCGTGTAGAAGCGGCTCTGGATAAAAGCTCAGGTTGTTCTCCGGCCGCCCAGGAGCTCATGACCAGACTGGGATTCTTACTGGGTGAAGGAATTCCAAGCTCCGCTCGAGTATCCATGGATGAGAAGAATGAGACTATGGTAAGCCGGACCCCTCGGCCCTCTTGAGGTCTGCTGACCCAGTGATAATGACTTTATTCCATGTTATCCATCAAAATAGACTTGTCAGACTGGGACTTTTTTTTAAACTGTTGTCCAACCCTAAGAAAATGTTGTCTTTGTGTTTTTATAATGGCAATTTATGAAATTTACTGATATTTTATAATTAAATCCCTTAAGATTCCACTGTTTTACTGGGATCGTATCAACCCTATAATTAGTGCTGGCCAACGAAGTTTAGCAGCTAAGCTAGCCCCCTTCTAATGATGACAGAGAAAAGTGATGGCTTTTGTGCCCACTGCATAGCACGTCATTTACGTGACGTCAGCGCTGCTGAAAATAACAGACACCAGGAGCAGCAGCGGAGATACTGAGCTTTTCTCATCCTCCCTAGATTCAGCTCATTTCCTCTGCTGCTCCTGGTGTCTGTTATTGTGGCGCCCCTGAGGCTTCAGTCGCCACAGAGTATTGCACCGAACATTGGGTGTAATGCTAAACCCGGTTCCTGAGGAGGTCAGTCCCGATTTCACCACATTACACACTCAATACACACCAGGTTGCCCTGTTCCCACTGGGGACTGGGTGAGGGTCGGGTAATAAAGGAGTCGCCGAGCGAGTAGCATTTACAGGGGCCCTCAACAGGGGCCCCAGTCCCACTAGCTTAGAACCTGGGAGGGGGGAGGTGCAGCCAGTGGGGGGAGTCAGGAGCCAACACAACAGTTAAAGAGTTCCCCAGCAGGAGAGCAGCGGAGCAGTCGTGCCTCACAGGTCCTCCGGTGGGAAGGAGGAGAAAGTTCACACGGTTGCCGTGGGGAGAGTGAATCTGCTCCCCTCGGAACCGACGCCACGCAGGGCGGCAGGACCCTAGGGAAGATCATACTTCACGTTGGTTTTCCAGAATCTGCCTGGACGGGGAATGTTTCAAGCCTCCCTGACCACACAGCGCCCGACAGCACAGTGCCATATAAGATCTGGGGCCTCGCTTCAAGCCAGACCCCACATCGGAACCGCGGCACCTGCATATAGGGACAAGAGTACATCTCGTGAAACCCAGGGTCCCCTAGTAGCTTCAAGCCAGGGGATCCACAGACAGGCGTTATAAAGAGAAACCCACTGAACACCAAACCGGACTGATCTCTAAAGGGATTCGGGTTCGACGGAGCCCATCATAGCAAGTGACCAGTATTACCTGGGTGAGCGGCATCATACAAAAGTGAGTAAACAACCTGGAACCGCAGCCATAGACTCTGACTCTTTATTACTGGTACTGCCGCTCCCCGCCACCATTATTACTCCCCTCATCATCCTCCCCGGCCCCCGCTCCACCTGTGGAGAGCGATACCATCCCTGGCTGCTACTACCATCTGCCCCGGAGGACAGCGACGGCAGTGGCGGCCCATTCCCTGGCCGCATACCACAGGTGGCGTCACAACAAACGCCTCACTACTACCCCCATCATCCTTTCCCAGCCATCTCCTGTATGCCTCGGGGCAACGGAACCGGGCTATGCCGTCCATTACAATGACAGTCGACGTCACGGTGACTAGTAGGTTAAACGCACCTGTCCCGTGGGGTGCTACATTATTGCCAGCAGCGCTAACGTCGTGTAAACACTGCAGCCAGTCAGTGAGTTTAGCAGCTCATGATCAGAGCCAATGAGATCATGTTTTGCCTTCAGTGCTGTCATTGTGATGTCAGCTCTGCTGACAACAACAGACACCAGGAGCAGCTGCAAAGACTCTGTGCTGGACCTGGGGAGGATGACTAATGCACAGTTTCTTTTATAAAACAAACTGCAGTCAACAGAGTGATTTATTTCAACTATAAATCCTCTTTAAAAATGGTTTAGTTGCTACATAGGTGTTTCCCTTTAGGTAGTAAGCTTGTGATAATCGGGATTTGTTAAGGGCTGTTAATTCTCGGATGGGCGCAACTTGAGTACCTGAGTATAATGGAAGTAAATGGGTAACTTGAACATTACCTCATTCACTTGCATTATACTCGGGTACTCGAGTCGCACATATCCGAGTGGCCAACTGCTTGCACTTGAGTATGTTAGTGCTCGCTCATCACTAGTTACGTGTACCAAGCATGGTAGTGCTCGCTCATCACTAGTTATGAATACTGAGCACCCGAGCATGGTAGTGCTCGCTCATCACTAGTTACGAGTACTGAGGACCCGAGCATGGTAGTGCCCGCTCATCACTAGTTACGTGTACCAAGCATGGTAGTGCTCGCTCATCACGAGTTACGAGTACTGAGCACCTGAGCATGGTAGTGATCGCCCATCACTAGTTGCGAGTACTGAGGACCCGAGCATGGTAGTGCCCGCTCATCACTGGTTACGAGTACTGAGCACCCGAGCATGGTAGTGCCCGCTCATCACTGGTTACGTGTACTGACCACCCGAGCATGGTAGTGCCCGCTCATCACTAGTTAAGAGTACCGTTGAGAAGCGTGGAGGGAAAAAAAAGAGCAGACTATTTATATTCTTGAATGCTGTCACCAGATTTTATAATACAACCTGTAAACATTATTTAACGCATCTTAGACCTGATAAGGCTAACATACTTACGAAGATAATCAAAGTCAATAATAACAGACGGTTATTTAATTATTATGGTTTTGCAACTATTCTGACTTGGATTTTCTAAGTAAATATGCCAGCTTCAACAGGTCTTGAAGGTCTATTTAATAAAGTATGCAGTTTGTCTTGTGAAACTTGGCAACAGATCCCCTTTAAAGACATTAATGCTGGACCATTATGACTAAATGTCAGCAGGAGACTTTGGGTAAAAAAAAAACTGGCTATAGTCCTTGAACTTTACAGCCTGAAATTTCACTGTAGGGAATTTTGCACATATGTTGTAAAGTGACCGTGCAGACGTTGTTGTATTTCACCTTGACATCTTGTAGATCTATAGTGATCCTTAAGTGCTCCACCTGAGATGGCTCAGCCCTGTAGACTATGGTACGGGAAGCTTTTGATGGTCCATGTGTGGTCAGCCGGAGGAACCGCCGTCCGGATCACAGCCGTCTATTTCTAGTCTCCAGTGTAATGCATCGACAATTTTTTTTTTTTTTTTATACAAGGCATCAAATGTGATATCTCTAGACTTCTGGGAAACAAATGCAGCGATAGTCGGTGATGGTCCACTGTACGGCCGACTGCCTTGTCTCAGTTCACAAATAATCAGATGTAGGAGTCCGAGTTTATTTAATCCAATAAGACTGATTTGGAAAAGTAAAGAGGAATCCACACGGCAGCGTCCAGCACGATATATCTAGCAATGCCTAGATATAGATAATAGGGCTTATCTGATCATCTTCTTGGTTGACTAAAAGCAGGTGACCTTCCTAAAACTTTAGATAACACATTATAGTTTACCATAAACCTAAAGGTTCCGTCACACTTAAGGTGGCTTTACACACTGCAACATCGCAAACGACATCGCTGTAACGTCACCGGTTTTGTGACGTAATAGCGACCTCCCCAGCGACATTGCAGTGTGTGAAACACATCAGCGACCTGGCCCCTGCTGTGAAGTTGTGATCGCTACAAATCGTTCAGGACCATTCTTAGGTCCTTTGTTTCCCGCTGTGCAGCATGCATCACTAGAAAGTTTCAGTGTGTAAAGGGGACTTTACAGCGACTTCCCTTTCAAAAAGCTGCTTTACAACGTCCCCAACAACCAGCTAGGTCGCTCTGCAGGTCCGGATCGCTGTTGCGTCGTTGGCCAGGTTTGCCTGTTTGACAGCTCACCAGAGACTTTGTAGCGATCCCGGCCAGGTTGGGATCACTGGTGGGATCGCTAGAAAGTTTCAGTGTGTAAACCCAGCTTAAGCGACGCTCCAGCGATCCCACCAGCAACCTGACCTGGTCAGGATCGCTGGAGCGTCGCTACTCGGGTTGCTGGTGAGCTGTCACACAGATAAATATCAAAAATGGCAACAAGAAGAGGAGATAACAACTCCCCCAAAAATGTATTATAAAATGTACTCACAGCAAAAAAGGGCAACCAGTCCAGTTAGCCCAGGCTTATCTCCTCTTCTTGTTGCTATTTTTGATATTTATCAGTGTAGGGACCCGCAAGCGTGAGGATCCGTGATGAGGATTGTGGGCTTACGTACATTGGCCAATTTACAAACTAATACCTCACATATATTTTATATGTATTTTTTGCACTTTGATTATGTGGGGTGCAGCCGGGCCTCTTAATACGGCCGTGCATAGTGGAGTCTCTGTCCCTTACGTGCTGCAGTGAGTAGTGTCCGAGTAACCCGCCTAATCTAATAGTAAGGGCGTGGTAATAGGTTGCTGGCTGGACACCATGCGCATACAAGTGTGAACAGTGCCCTATGCGCGCCACTAGTGTGCAATTTACCTTGCATCTGTGAAGTGTCCATCATGTTGAGAGGCTTGTCTGCATCCTGTTTGTGCATTAGATGTGTTGGCCTGTGCTAACTGGACTGGTTGCCCTTTTTTGCTGTGAGCTGTCACACAGGCAGATCTCACCAGCAACCAGTGACCAGCCCCCAGCCAGCAGCGATGCGTGGAAGCGATGCTGCGCTTGGTAACTAAGGTAAATATTGGGTAACCAACCCGATATTTACCTTGGTTACAAGCGAACACCGCTTAGCGCTGGCTCCCTGCACTCCTAGCCAGAGTACACATCGGGTTAATTACCCGATGTGTAGTCTGGCTATGTGTGCAGGGAGCCGACACTCGCCACGTGAGAGCGGTGGACGCTGGTAACGAAGGTAAATATCGGGTAACCAAGGAAAGAGCTTCTTGGTTACCCGATATTTACATTGGTTACCAGCGTCCGCAGAAGCCGGCTCCCTGCTCACTGCACATTTAGTTGTTGCTCTGTCGCTGTCACACACAGCGATGTGTGCTTCACAGCGGGAGAGCAACAACTAAAAAATGGTCCAGGACATTCAGCAACAACCAACGACCTCACAGCAGGGGCCGGGTTGTTGCTGGATGTCACACACAGTAACATCACTAGCAAGTCGTGCCTCAGCAGCGATGTTGCTAGCGATGTTGCTTAGTGTGACGGTACCTTAAGAATGTTGTGTTTTAATATGCAGCTAAACACACACACACACACACACACACACACACACACACACACACACACACACACACACACACACACACACACACACACACACACACACCCCCTACACCTAATGTACAGCTCTGGCAAAAATTAAGAGAACACTTCCAAATTGTCAGTTTTTCTGATTTTTCTCCTTATAGGTATATTATTGAGTAAAATGTAGATTGCTCTTTTATTCTATAAACTACTAACAACGTCTCCGAATTTCCAGCAATACATTTTGTATTTAATTTCTGAAAATGAGAAATGGTCAAAATAACAAAACAATGCATTGCTTTCAGCCCTCAAATAATGCAAAGAAAGCAAGTTCATAATCATTTAGAAACAACAATACTAATAATGTTTTACCTCAGGAACAGTTAAAAAAACAATATTTTGTGGAATAACCATGATTTTTAATCCCATGCGTCTTGGCTGCTTTCCACCAGTCTTTCACACTGCTTTTGGGTGGTCTTATGCCACTCCTGGTGCAAGAATGTAAGCAGTTCTTTGTTTGATGGCTTGTGACTATCCATCTTCCTCTTGATTACATTCCAGAGGTTTTCAATGGGGTTCAGGTCTGGAGATCAGGCTGGCCATGACAGGGTTTTGATATGGTGGTCCCTCATCCATACATTGGTTGACCTAGCTGTATGGCATGGTGCATTGTCCTGCTGGAAAAAACAGTCCTCAGAGTTAGGGAACATTGCCTGAGCAGAAGGAAGCCACTGTTTTTCCAGGATAACCTTGTATGCGGCTTGATTCATATGTCCTTCATAAACATTAATCTGCCCAATTCCAACCTTGCTGAAGCGTCCCCAGATCATCACCGATCCTCCACCAAATTTCTGTGGGTGCACGACACTGTGGCTTGTACACCTCTCCAGGTCTCCATCTAACCATTAGACAACCAGGTGTTGGGCAAAGCTGAAAATTAGGTAAAAAAAATTCAACAAAATCTTTGCTAAGGACATATGAATCAAGTTGCATAAAAGGTTACCCTGGAAAAACAGTTGCTTCCTTCTGCTCAGGCAATGTTCCCCAACATCTGCATGATTGAAAATTTGGATAAAATTTTGTTGGTCGCTCCAGCTTTCTCGGAAACAGATTTAACAAAAACAAACCAAAATGGTGAAATTATTTTTTTTTTTTTTATTGGATTTGTCCCTTATAGAAAAGTGCTGTCTGCCGCAGCTGCCTGGAGGGGCTGGAACAGACTTGTGGTGTTTTGGATGTGAAAGAATTAAGAATCAAAAATAGCATAGGTGATATACGGGTGCTAATCACACGATGACACGAGGGGAGAAATGGATCTTTGTTACTCGGTCCTGTACGTACACATGGTAATTAGTTGTTGATTTCCTGCAGTGTACAGCGACAAGTCACGGGATAAGTCCCTGCTCAACGCTGACAAACAGCACGGCCTCCCCGAGCACTGCCAGTCCCTGCTCCACGCTGAACAGCTGCACCAGTAAAACTGCCCCAAACAGAACCAGTCCCAGCGGAACCATCAGCAGCCCCAGCTCCACACTGGAGAGCAAAGACAGCGGCATCATCGGTAAGACAGGCCACCGCTCCATACTTTCATTGCTTGTTTTTTTATTTGTGTTTTGTTTGTATTTTTATAGATTTTTGTTACATTTTATTACTACCTTGTAGCATCGATTTGGAAGTTCTCCTAAAAGAAAAAAAAAAAGCTGCTTGATATATTTATATTTATTAAAATTTTCTTACAATAACCTGCAAAATATTGGACCAGTGTTTCAAAATTGGTACCTGGGATATTTAAACCGCATTTTACTATCTTATTGGATGGGCTGAACGTCTTGGAAGGTTTGGATCGTGCACCGTTGACTGGATTTGTTGGGGTCTCCGTCTATTTTTACTATGGTGACTCCCCTTCTGCTGTTATCCTGGGCACACACATGATGATAGGCTTGTCTTTTTTGCTGTAGATCATTGCTTCCTAGTAGGAGGGAGACACGCGACAAGGGGCCCCTGTGCAGAACAACATACGTGCCCCTATGTTTGCAACTTAAATTGAATTTTGATGCGCTTAGGATGCAAATAAAATCCTAAAACTTTCACCTTGTGTCTCAGTAACTATTCAAATTTAATATGGGGGACCACCTGTGCTCAATCATAGAGCCCAAACGTGGCTGAAAAATCCCAATGGTATGGGACAGACATTTGCTTCCCCATATAATTATTTTTTGGGGGATAGTGGGACTTAAATCCGTATTTACTAATACGAGACGTATTCAGCATCTGTAGATCGTACAACTCTAATAGCAGCGTGTAGTGGGTGGATAACCAAACCCGAAGCGCTATTGGGTCTAATCAATGGCTGCATATCTCGGAGTTATGGAACAAGACATCTTTGTGGACTTCTTAAAAAATTATATATGGTTTATCCAGTTACACTGGATATCCTTCACTAAACACAGTCTCCCATTGTTCTTTACATTTACAGTCTGTTCACCCGGTCATCTCTGGAAAATGCCAATTATTTCTGCAGTTTACAGATGGCATTCACTGTATTATCCTGCCGGGACCATGGGGTCTTCGTATGTAGGTGTTCTTAATGGGGGAATGTAAAAAATAATCATAACAGAAAGAACATTTTTGATTCTTTGAAAATCCATGCGTCATTGATTCGTATATGGCCTCGGGCAGCCCGTCGCTTTTGTTCACTGGTTGCTTTCACTTTAAATAGGAAATTTGTGTACTTGTTCTAATGTATTATTCTATCCCATGTCCTCCATCAATCTATTAGGCATTCATGTACAGGCCCCAGCATGCCGATGTGCTCTCATGGCTTGTCAGTGGGTCCTGGAGAGTACTCTAGATCTAGTTTGATTCTCGCCAGCATGGTGGTGCCTGCTGAGCCCCCTCACCGTCGTTCTTGCTCCCTTCTCGGCCCCCCTCGTCAGTCGTCTCGCTCCCCCCTTCGCCGGTCATCTCGCTCCCCCCTTCGCCGGTCGTCTCGCTCCCTGCTTGGCCCCCTTCGCCGGTCGTCTCGCTCCCTGCTTGGCCCCCCTCGTCGGTCGTCTCGCTCCCTGCTTGGCCCCCCTCGTCGGTCGTCTCGCTCCCTGCTTGGCCCCCCTCGTCGGTCGTCTCGCTCCCTGCTTGGCCCCCCTCGTCGGTCGTCTCGCTCCCTGCTTGGCCCCCCTCGTCGGTCGTCTCGCTCCCTGCTTGGCCCCCCTCGTCGGTCGTCTCGCTCCCTGCTTGGCCCCCCTCGTCGGTCGTCTCGCTCCCTGCTTGGCCCCCCTCGTCGGTCGTCTCGCTCCCTGCTTGGCCCCCCTCGTCGGTCGTCTCGCTCCCTGCTTGGCCCCCCTCGTCGGTCGTCTCGCTCCCTGCTTGGCCCCCCTCGTCGGTCGTCTCGCTCCCTGCTTGGCCCCCCTCGTCGGTCGTCTCGCTCCCTGCTTGGCCCCCCTCGTCGGTCGTCTCGCTCCCTGCTTGGCCCCCCTCGTCGGTCGTCTCGCTCCCTGCTTGGCCCCCCTCGTCGGTCGTCTCGCTCCCTGCTTGGCCCCCCTCGTCGGTCGTCTCGCTCCCTGCTTGGCCCCCCTCGTCGGTCGTCTCGCTCCCTGCTTGGCCCCCCTCGTCGGTCGTCTCGCTCCCTGCTTGGCCCCCCTCGTCGGTCGTCTCGCTCCCTGCTTGGCCCCCTTCGCCGGTCGTCTCGCTCCCTGCTTGGCCCCCTTCGCCGGTCGTCTCGCTCCCTGCTGGGCTCCATCACCGGCATTTTTGCTCCCTGCTGGGCTCCCTCGCCGGCATTCTTGCTCCCTGCTTGGCCCCCTCGCCGGCGTTCTTTCTCCCTGCTGGGCTCCCCTCGACCGTCTTGCCCCTGCCAGACCCCCTCGTCAATGGAGTAATGCAGTTTTTACTAAGTACAGTACAGAAAGATACCCCAAAACACAAGAGGCAATGTTATGGATTTGGCTCCACGTCCTCTCGTTATGAATACATTATGCTGGTATGTAAATTGCACTGGGAGCCTCGGTGGTAGCCGGCCACTGTACTTAATAACTATACTGAGAACAAGTTTCCATTTGATTTTAAAAGCCAATTATCACCTCTATATTCTTATAGCTTATCTGTAATTATTGCTGGTAGTGAATAAAATGTGCAAAAGCAAATAACCGCGGCGTGGACCCCCTGAGAGCTGCGAAACATTCCTACAACTAAATTTATGGCTCCAGAAACAAGACCCCTCTTTTCTTCCAGGCAGTGAACAGGTCACAAAAATACATCTGACCTCCATAAATGACGGGGCCCTGCTCTTTTGTGATATTGCGGTGCAATAATTCGCCCCTAAAACCCATGAATCGGGACCAGAACATTTTGCACATAAAATCCGTGTGCTGCTTTTGACAAAGCCAGGATATAGAGCACAGGGGATTATCCGGCCAGACTGACTAAATTGAAGATTATGTTTGGGGGATTTGGCTCATGTAAGCAGTATATTAGAAGCATAAAAAAAAAAAATTGAGACATAAAAGCCGTTCTGTGCAAAAAGCAGGAAAGGTGCAAACATAGAGGGATACATTGTGAAGATGGGGCTTTAAGAACGTGGTTATGTTGCAATAGTGACTTTCCATTGCTGGTTAATGTCCATGATATATAAAGTATGTAACGGAGCTATAAAAATGATGTTATATCTTAGAAAGTTTTGCAATTTCTCTGGAATTTCCCGTATCCTCAATCACCTTGGAAATATTTTCCCTAGGCGGTATTCACACTTCTGTATGAACGGACCATGTAAGGACCATATATCTTCTAGCACAAACCCAGACTGGTACATAGAAAAAGAAAAGGAGCGATAGTTTAAAGAGGACCCCTCACTAACATGGTTCTCTCCAAATGCATGTCATCCGCTCTGGCCGGACGACTGGATGTTACAGCTGTTAATTTATAATGGATTGAAATAAAAAAATAATGTATAAAATAAATGTTTTGGGTCCTGAAAACCCTTCTAAATAGATTTTTAGACCTGATGAGGCTGGTGCATTTACTTTCAAAATCCAGGTCTATGTAATCCTTTTGGAAACATTTTAAAACCTTTAAAATGCTCATTTTAAATTTTAGCATTTCTACTGCCATTCTAACATGGATTTCAGAGTAAGTACACCAGCCTCCTCAGGTCTAAGATCTGTTTAATGCCCTATACCGTTTTTATATTGTGAAATCTGATGACCGATCCGCTTTAATAGACCCTCTGAGCTGCAAGGTAAAGGATTCGATGATTGTAGAGTATAGATATATGTAAAAGCCGCTATCGGCACATATTAATTAGGACGGGAGTTGCATACTTTTGCAAACACAAGTAATTGGAATAAATCCACTGGTCAATCATGCATGGTTATTGCCACATTATAAAAGGGGATAAGATTGTCTGTCTGGTGGAGCAGAGGATTGGGCATGTGGATATCACCATGCTTGCTATGATGAGGGGCAGCGGAGAGCCCCTTATAAAAATGCGACTCTAGTCAGATCAAAGTCCTAGTAATCCTCCTTGCATCTCTATGGGAGCCCTATAATTACTCCATCATTGTATTACCTTGACAGATCTCTCGCTCACATTTGCATTAGGCAAACTTTGTTTTTCAGTTCCATTAGGCTAGTTTCACACTTGCGTTGAACAGCATCCGTTGCATTGCGTTGTGTGACGGATGCACCAAATGCGTTGCATATAGTGGCACAACGGATGCTACGGATCGTACAAAATAACGCGATTTGTTAGGTTTTTTTTTTCCTTGACTTTATACATCTGGGCATGCGCAGTTGTGTTAAGAAGGTTGCGTTAACTGAATCCGTCACATGACGGATTCTAACGGAATCCTCCACCATAGGCGTCCATTATGAAAACCAACGAACGCCGACAAAATTCTGCAGGTTGCATTTTTTTACACTCCGCCAAGCGCAGAAAAACGCTACATGCAGCATTCCATCTGCCAGGCGAATACAACGCAGCGTCAGCTGACGGATGCAACACAAGGCCATCCGTTGCCATCTGTAGCCAATAGAAGTCTATGAGGAATAAAACGGTTTCCTGCAACGGTTACCGTAATTCCTCAAGGCGGTGGATAGCAACGGATGCTGTTCAACGCAAGAGTGAAAGTAGCCTTATTGGCGCATAATATGAAAATCCAATCTGGGAACGGATCGGTTATATGATGAGCATCAATGGCACCTGCATGACCCTATTGATTATAATGGCGTTCATCTGATTAACACTATAGTGGATTCGCCAATGTCTCATATTGCACTATCTCTGGCACTGACTGAAAAGGGCCCCTGTGCAAGAACAATTTATGGGCACTTTGCAGCTGAAAAGCTCATCAAAAAGCACAATTCCACCAACTTTGGAGGCAGAAATGGGGCCCCTGTGCGACTATACAGGCTGCACCAATGATATGTCAGCCCCTGTTCTCCGGGCTTTTAAAGGGGTATTTGCAAATTTGGAAGTTATTCCCTAACTATGGGATAATTTCCTGATTGTTGGGAGTATGACCTCTGGGACCCCCACCGATCCTGAGAACCAGGGCACCAGAGAGCTCCGTGTGGCTGGATGAGATCATGCGCACTGCTGTTCCATTTATTGCCGGAGATTATTATCATAGCGCCATTTAATCAATGATGCTGTACAAGTGAAAAGGTTTATACGTAAAAACAAGTACAACAATCATGAACAGTACAAAACAGACTGGTACAGGAGGAGAGAGGACCCTTCCTACGAGGGTTCACAGTCTACAGGGGATGGGTGAGGATATAGAGGGTGATGGTAGAGCTGGTCGTGCGGTGGTCTAGTGAACTGAGAGTTACTGCAGGTTATAGGCTTGTCTGAAGACTTGGGTCTTTGGGTTTCTTTTGAAGGTTTCCACGGTAGGCGAGGTTCTGATATGTTGGGGTAGAGCGTTCCAGAGTATGGTGTAGACATGGGAGAAATCTTGTATGCAATTGTGGGAAGAGGAGATAACATGAGAGTAGAGTAGGAGATCTTGTGAGGATCGGAGGTTGTGTGCAGGTAGGTACCGGTAGACTAGGTCACAGATGTATGGAGGAGACAGGTTGCAGGTAGCTTTGGATGTCATGGTTAGGGTTATGAACTGGAGTCTTTGGGCAATTGGGAGGTAGTGGAGTGCACTTTTATAAGAATGACTGGAACGTCGGTGCACAGTCAACCTCCCAAAGGGATCTTTAGAGCCCAAGTTCTCAGGATTGTAGCGAGCCAAGCAGTAATACCCCCCAGCGATGGATAGGAGATAACTTCCAAACTTGAAAATACGCTTTTACATTCTTGTTTTGCTCTGTGTCTTTACAAATGTCAATTCCCAAAAATCAGACTTCGTAGCATGTACTTACTAAGATGTAAGAGCACATCCATTTCATCCCGGAAGACAAGGGGCTCCTTGTTGGAGAGAGAAGGTCTCTTCACTCCGATAGTCCCGGGCTTCTTGTCTGTAGTCCAAATAGCTTTGACCCTAGTCCTTTCTATCTCTCTTTGCCAAGCCGGAGCCATATTCTTATCCATCGCATTGTACAACGAGTCCGGCGAGATATATTGGGTACAGACAGTACACTGGTACAAACGAGAGTGGTACCGCCGTCTACTAGAAAATAAAGGTGCAGAATTAACCGGCTTTTTGTCGCTGTTGTGGGCCCTGTTCAGACTGGGATCGTGCTCTCTGGTAGGATTTCCATAGTTATACCCCTGGCTGTATTGTCGGAGTATATTTTACTTGACGTGATGAATGGGAGTACGCTCATTGATCTTGCTCCATACAAGTGCTGAAAATGAAGCAAGATTTGCACCTTGCAAATAAGAGAGAGGTTTAGAGGAGCGAGTCATCTGGGTGTAAACACCGTATATATTGTATACTTATTGCATTAGCCTGAAGGCTGCCCTGACAGCCTCCCTTGTATCGTGAGCGTGCGTGTAACAGCCACTGCCTTCATTTTATGTATTTACATTCCTCCGGTCGTCTCGCTGTGGAGGAGTCGGATCTCAATGAGTTTCTGGAGAATGTTTCTGTAAAGTAGTAGTTTTATCTCTAGATCCATTTCCTCGGATGTTAGGTATTATAGGCGCTGCAGCCCTGCGCGTGGCACGTCTGCATCCAGCAGCGCCAACTCTTCAATTTTGGCTTTTTGGGATATAGTCTTGATGATGTTTGTCCATCTATTTCAGCAACGATCACAAGTTCTTCGGAGAACGACGACCGCAGCGGTTCCAGCCTGGAATGGAGCAAAGATGGCAGCCTGAGGACCGGCGGGCATCCGGGGATCATCCTTGAGCGGAGGACAGATAATTGCTCGCCTGTAGTGGAGGAGGAAACTGGGGGAGCAGTGGACAATTTACCAAAAACGGAGCCATCAACTGGAGAAGGACCGGTCTCCTACATGCAGAATTCCAGCTCTTTAGTTATGCAACGACCAAACTCCGTGGCAGGTAAATGCGAAGTCTTTTATGGAGGGGTTTATTGTTTGGGTGGATTATTGTGTTTTTATAGAAGCATTTTTCCTTACTTGTGCTTTTTCTATCCTACATGATGATAATTTAGCAATACAGGTTAAGATAAAGTCCCATTGGTTGGCTCCTCCGAGTTCAGCCACTTATTGCCTATCTAGCCAATGGATTGGCAATACTCTTAAGGTGGACGAAACTTCTTTATCCAAGAGTCAAATCTATTTATTCTTTGGGAATATCTGTTTTGACCACCTTGTGTATTGCCAATCCATTGGATAGATAGGCGATGAAAGGATGAACTCTGGGTGTCCAACCAACTTGACTTTAAAGGGATTTTCCAGTTTTAGGAGAACCTCTTTGCCTCTTGTTCGCCATATCTGTTAAGAAGAAGTCTTAATTGTCTGTGATGATACTTAAAGGTGGTCATATTTCTCTTGAGATACAGCGCCACCCTGGTTTTTTAGGTTGTCTGATACTGCAGCTCAGCCACATTCACGTTTTTATTCAATGAATCTCTACATCAATGTTATTTTGTACTTTAAGATATTCTATTTCCAAAATATTGGAGTTGTCAACTACTCATGATATTGATGACCTATCCTAACTTTGGGGGTGTGATACCCGGCATCCCTACCGATCAGCCGTTCACAGTGATGCATAGTATAGCGCCATCGTCTGTTTAGTGGCCACGGCTGGGTACTGCACATCCACTTCTATTTGAATGAATAGGAATGGATCTGTAGGTCCCTGCTGCAGCCACTTTGCAGTTAGCAGAGCTGGGCCATGGAGCTCCGCAGCTGATATGGATAGGGTAAAACGTAAAAATTTGTGAATAACCTTTGCAAAAATGGTCAAATCAAGGAAACTTCACACAGATATCTTTTTAAGAATGGTATCAAAAGATATCCTCAAGGCCAATGTGACTCATCTTTCCAGCACCTGCTACTTTTTATATATCTTTTATACAGCTTTGAGGAGATTCACTCTCCCATACATGAGAAAGCAGGAACATTTCATATGAACATGTATGTTTCATGCCAAGACCCAGTCCTTTGTGGTTCTTTCTCTCGGGGGAGCCGTTCTTTCTCTCGGGGGAGCCGTTCTTTCTCTCGGGGGAGCCGTTCTTTCTCTCGGGGGAGCCGTTCTTTCTCTCGGGGGAGCCGTTCTTTCTCTCGGGGGAGCCGTTCTTTCTCTCGGGGGAGCCGTTCTTTCTCTCGGGGGAGCCGTTCTTTCTCTCGGGGGGGGGAGCCGTTCTTTCTCTCGGGGGGGGAAGACGCTCTTTCTCTCGGGGGGGGAAGACGCTCTTTCTCTCGGGGGGGGAAGACGCTCTTTCTCTCGGGGGGGAAGACGCTCTTTCTCTCGGGGGGGGAAGACGCTCTTTCTCTCGGGGGGGGGGGGACGCTCTTTCTCTCGGGGGGGGGAGACACTCTTTCTGGGGAGACGCTCCTTCTCTAGGGGGAGCCGTTCTTTCTCTCGGGGGAGCCGTTCTTTCTCTCGGGGGAGCCGCTCTTTCTCTCGGGGGAGCCGCTCTTTCTCTCGGGGGAGCCGCTCTTTCTCTCGGGGGAGCCGTTCTTTCTCTCGGGGGAGCCGTTCTTTCTCTCGGGGGAGCCGTTCTTTCTCTCGGGGGAGCCGTTCTTTCTCTCGGGGGGGAAGACGCTCTTTCTCTCGGGGGGGAAGACGCTCTTTCTCTCGGGGGGGAAGACGCTCTTTCTCTCGGGGGGGGGGGAGACGCTCTTTCTCTCGGGGGGGGGAGACGCTCTTTCTCTCGGGGGGGGGAGACGCTCTTTCTCTCGGGGGGGGAGACACTCTTTCTGGGGAGACGCTCTTTCTCTTGGGGGGAGGAGACGCTCTTTCTTTTGGGGGGGGAGACGCTCTTTCTTGGGGGGTGGAGAGACGCTCTTTCTCTTGGGGGGGGGGGAGACGCTCTTTCTCTTGGGGGGGAGACGCTCTTTCTCTTGGGGGGGAGACGCTCTTTCTCTTGGGGGGGGGAGACGCTCTTTCTTTTGGGGGGGGAGACGCTCTTTCTTTTGGGGGGGGGAGACGCTCTTTCTGGGGAGACGCTCTTTCTCTTGGGGGGGAGGAGACGCTCTTTCTTTTGGGGGGGGAGACGCTCTTTCTTGGGGGGTGGAGAGACGCTCTTTCTCTTGGGGGGGGGGGGAGACGCTCTTTCTCTTGGGGGGGAGACGCTCTTTCTCTTGGGGGGGAGACGCTCTTTCTCTTGGGGGGGGGAGACGCTCTTTCTTTTGGGGGGGGAGACGCTCTTTCTTTTGGGGGGGGGAGACGCTCTTTCTCTCGGGGGGGGGAGACGCTCTTTCTCTCAGGGAGGGAGACACTCTTTCTGGGGAGGAGACGCTCTTTCTCTTGGGGGGGGGTAGACGCTCCTTCCCGAGGAGCCGCTCTCTCGGATAAGATGTGAAAAGGACCTCTTTTCTCCTCTATGCCCATTTTAAACAAGGAGCGGGTGTCCAGAAGTCCGGTTTGATTTGTCCTCTAGTATCGTTATGGAACATGATCTCACTCTGAAAAAAATGAATAGTGGACATTTCTAGATCTTACTTTTTCCCCGATTTTCTTCCATTTGAATAAATGAACGAACATCTCCAGTTCACGGCGCATGAAATATGCCCAGAATAATTCTTCATTTAGCAGCGAGGGATTTTTATCTCCGTTTTTCTCGTAAACGATAATTGAAGCTTCTTCAGGATGATCTGAGATAATGCATCCTACAAGGAATTGGCATTTCACGCCGTCTGCGTTCTGAAATGTAATGACAGGAGGGGTTGAGGGAGGGAACCGAGGAGCGGAATTTTGTCTTATTGCCCAGTTTTTAATTTTAACACTGCTACGCGGTTGCAGAGAAGAAGTTCACATCTTGAATGTCCTAATTGTCCCGCATTCCTCCAGGATGAGCCGGCATCGCTGGGATTCGGTGTCTCTCCGGGGAGGGGACGGGAGGATGAGAATTGAGTAGGTGTGTGTCAGCCGCTGTTTGTTTTCTTTTCTTAAGTTGCTGACATATGGAACAGCAGATCTCGTCGCTCCGGTACTTGGGCGGCTTGTAGAAAGGGGAGAGATGACTGAGGCGTTCTGGTATGGCGGAGATAGGATGTGGCGACTTCCTCTATTGTGTTGCCTCACGTGTCGACGGATTTAGATGTTAGGCCTGAAAAAGAATACAAAGCGTGACAATTGCAGCATGTTCACACGTTCTGCTGGTATCGACATTAAAAATCCCAATCATGGAGATGGCTCTTAGGAATAATCTACTACAACAGGAGCGACATAAAGCATACGCAGCTTTTATAAGAGCGTCATATCTCCGTACCTTGTCCTCATCACTCCTGACCACTATGTCCCGACTCTCGAAATTCTTTAGGTTGCAAATATCACAAGGGCCATAGTGACCCCAGTGCCGCTAGAAAATGTTTAAAAAAAAAAATGCTTTCTACTCAAACTTTTTAAGTTCATGTTGATCCTTTAGCTTCGCTCATGCATTGTTACCTAAAATACTTGTCCAATAGTACCATTTCTACACAACAGCATAAACTACAGTGGAAGCTCGGATTACGAGTAACCTGGTGTGTGAGTATTTCACTATAAGGGCAAAGCTTGTGGAAAATTGTAACTCGGTTTATGAGCAATGATTTGCCGTACGAGCAAATACTCACTACACACCAGTTCCCTACTTTCACCGCGCTCTGACCCCCTCTTGCAGTCCGCACAAACACACACACATATTATGCTCACCTATTATATAATATGATATATTCTCCTCCGTTCCCTCGGCGGCCTCTTCCCTGGTTCTTGCAGTCCTCAGGTATGTGGATCCGGTGACAATCGCAGCCGATGCAGGAGCTGCCGCTGTCAGTGCTTCCCAAAGGCAGGGCGCTGACCAATCGGAGGCAAGCGGCTCATGCCTTTGACGTCAGCGCCCTGGCCAATCAAAGGCAAGCTGCTCATGCCTATGACGTCAGCGTGCTGGCCAATCAGAGGCAAGCTGCTTATAACCTTGACGTCAGCGACCTGGCCAATCAGAGACAAGCTGCTCATGCCCTTGACATCAGCGTGCTGGCCAATTAGAGGCAAGCTGCTCATGTCAATGACGTTAGCTGCTGAAGCGCTGACAGCGGCAGCATCGGTCGCGATGGTTACCAAATCCACATGCCTGCGGACTGTAAAAACCACGGAAGAGGCCGCCAAGGGAACGGAGGATAGTTGTGTGTGCGTGTGTGCGTGCGTGCGATGGCACAATAGGGGACCAGGATGGGACATCACTACAAGTTGTGGAACGAATTGTCTGAGTTTCAATTATTTCCTATGGGAAATGTTGCGTTACTATACCAGTAACTTGGTTTACAAGCACACTCCCAGAACGAATTGTTCTCGTAAACCAAGGTTTCATTGTGTTTCCCAGTGGTGCTAAACATAAAAAGTGAAGCTGAAAATGCAACACAAACATATAAAGGGCACTATGCCGAAAAGGCCATTTTGACTTCTGAGCCACCACTGTAGAAGTATTTACCGGAAGTGCACGAATAGGGAAGAGCAGCCATAAAACCAGGTTCTCTTGCTCTTTGACATTCTGTAAGGATTCCCGTGGTCCAGGATATATGACATCCTCCACATCCCCCAAGATTTATAGAGAAATGGTTGGGAAGAAAGCTGGACTTTCTCTATGGTGGGTTCACGCTCTGACCCCAAAAATAATGCAGTAATTGATACAGTTAGGTCCAGAAATATTTGGACAGTGACACAATTTTCGCGAGTTGGGCTCTGCATGCCACCACATTGGATTTGAAATGAAACCTCTACAACAGAATTCAAGTGCAGATTGTAACGTTTAATTTGAAGGTTTGAACAAAAGTATCTGATAGAAATTGTAGGAATTGTACACATTTCTTTACAAACACTCCACATTTTAGGAGGTCAAAAGTAATTGGACAAATAAACCAAACCCAAACAAAATGTTTTTATTTTCAATATTTTGTTGCGAATCCTTTGGAGGCAATCACTGCCTTAAGTCTGGAACCCATGGACATCACCAAACGCTGGGTTTCCTCCTTCTTAATGCTTTGCCAGGCCTTTACAGCCGCAGCCTTCAGATCTTGCTTGTTTGTGGGTCTTTCCGTCTTAAGTCTGGATTTGAGCAAGTGAAATGCATGCTCAATTGGGTTAAGATCTGGTGATTGACTTGGCCATTGCAGAATGTTCCACTTTTTTGCACTCATGAACTCCTGGGTAGCTTTGGCTGTATGCTTGGGGTCATTGTCCATCTGTACTATGAAGCGCCGTCCGATCAACTTTGCGGCATTTGGCTGAATCTGGGCTGAAAGTATATCCCGGTACACTTCAGAATTCATCCGGCTACTCTTGTCTGCTGTTATGTCATCAATAAACACAAGTGACCCAGTGCCATTGAAAGCCATGCCATCACGTTGCCTCCACCATGTTTTACAGAGGATGTGGTGTGCCTTGGATCATGTGCCGTTCCCTTCTTCTCCAAACTTTTTTCTTCCCATCATTCTGGTACAGGTTGATCTTTGTCTCATCTGTCCATAGAATACTTTTCCAAAACTGAGCTGGCTTCATGAGGTGTTTTTCAGCAAAGTTAACTCTGGCCTGTCTATTTTTGGAATTGATGAATGGTTTGCATCGAGATGTGAACCCTTTGTATTTACTTTCATGGAGTCTTCTCTTTACTGTTGACTTAGAGACAGATACACCTACTTCACTGAGAGTGTTCTGGACTTCAGTTGATGTTGTGAACGGGTTCTTCTTCACCAAAGAAAGTATGCGGCGATCATCCACCACTGTTGTCATCCGTGGACGCCCAGGCCTTTTTGAGTTCCCAAGCTCACCAGTCAATTCCTTTTTTCTCAGAATGTACCCGACTGTTGATTTTGCTACTCCAAGCATGTCTGCTATCTCTCTGATGGATTTTTTCTTTTTTTTCAGCCTCAGGATGTTCTGCTTCACCTCAATTGAGAGTTCCTTAGACCGCATGTTGTCTGGTCACAGCAACAGCTTCCAAATGCAAAACCACACACCTGTAATCAACCCCAGACCTTTTAACTACTTCATTGATTACAGGTTAACGAGGGAGACGCCTTCAGAGTTAATTGCAGCCCTTAGAGTCCCTTGTCCAATTACTTTTGGTCCCTTGAAAAAGAGGAGGCTATGCATTACAGAGCTATGATTCCTAAACCCTTTCTCCGATTTGGATGTGAAAACTCTCATATTGCAGCTGGGAGTGTGCACTTTCAGCCCATATTATATATATAATTGTATTTCTGAACATGTTTTTGTAAACAGCTAAAATAACAAAACTTGTGTCACTGTCCAAATATTTCTGGACCTAACTGTATGTCATAAACGGGTTTTTCTATGACTGACTGACCATGGCGGGGTTCACACCACTAGGAATGGAGACTGCAAATTTTGGATCTATCACTTGTTCTCTCTTTGAGATGGGCGCAGTTGTACACTTCATTAGATTCAGAGCGTACAGACCTGTTGTCTGGTCAAATTCTGCTTAAAGAGATTCTGCCACCAGATTTTTGTTCCCCCATCTGAGAGCAGCATAATGTAGAGACAGAGACCCTGATTATAGCGATGTCACTTGCTGAGCTGTTTGCTGTGATTTTGATAAAATCAATAATTTCTCTGCTGCAGATCTAGCAGTTATACAGAGCTCATGAATATGCTGGACTACCTGCAGCATGCCAAATAGTTCTGTAATGATAATCTCCTGCTGATTAAACAGTGATTTTATCAAAACTACACTAAGCAGCCCAATAAGTGACACATCGCTGGAATCAGGATCTCTGTTCCTACATAGTACTGGTCTCAGATTAAGTGGCAAAAACCTGGTGACAGATTCCCTTTAAACAGCCCCAGTGAAAACCACTGCACCCCCTTACTCTGACTGCTTTAGGCATTGGCAGCAAAAAATCTGGTGGAACAATATCGAAACCCGCACCTTGTCGGTCAGTAAGCCTCTCTTAAGCCCCACGCTTGTTTTTTTTGTTATTACGGTACATATTATAAAAGTTTAAATGGTATAAAAAAAAATAATCAAAGCCTCCTACCATTGCTAGTTAAAGGGAAAATCTGCCGCCTTAAAGGGCTGTTTTGTTTTTTGTTTTCTTAAAGGTCACATTTGTATCTAATTTATTAAATGAAACCACAAAAACATCCTAGATTCCAGAATATCTTCCATAATATCAGATGGTGTAGCACCTCCCTGGTACCACAGGTGAAGTTTTGCTAAAAAAAGGTGGCGAGATGCCTAGATAGATTGATAGCTGCCGTTTTTAGATTATTGCATGAAGTGTATTTTTGGCGTATACACACTGCCCTTGGTGCATCTATAGACACCTGTCCATTGTAAAGCAGCCCGGGAATGTATATGAATGTCGTGCACGCAGCGCTGATTTCCATAGATGAGATCTCGCATTCCTTACTACTGATGAATGTGATAAGATGGCTTAAAGTGACATCAATTTAATTCTGCCCTTAAGATATTCGAGTCATGGGAAACTTTAAGGTCAAATAGCATCTGCATACACCAGTGCTCTCACTCCGCCGGATCCTGGCTAATCCTTGGAAACTTTTTTTTCTTTCTCTACATTTTTTCTAGTTTTTATTGTTCTTTCCTTCTTTTTGGATCCATGCCTGTGTTTGGCTTAAAACAATTCTGCATCGATGACTTCGTGTGTGATTCCAGCCTTGGAAAAGTCTTATAGGCTGAAGCTCTACTTTTATTTTTGCTGGTCTTCCCAAGGATCTTCTAAATTCATCGAACACAAGAACTAATTCGGTCATTGTTGGCTTTAGTCCATTACTAGCCTGATTGTACTCCAGTTTGCTTGGGAGGCATGGGTCCTCGTTTCACCGGTGGTAGTGGCTGCAGCTAAAAATTGTGTCCATTACATTGGAATCACTGAGTGTTATCGAAGTCAACATCTTCCAAGATGACCTTATAACCGTCCGTGTTCGGTTGTCGGATTTGTACAATGTTTTGGTCATTCCTGTTGCAACATGAGACTTAAGGCCGCTTTACACGCTGCGATCTCGCTAGCGTGGGTACCCGTCCCCATCGTTTGTGCGTCACGGGCGAATCGCTGCCTGTGGCGCACAAAATCACTGGGACCCGTCACATGGACTTACCTGCTTAGCACGTCGCTGTGACCGTCGAACTGCCTCTTTTCCAAGGGGGCGGTTCGTGCAGCAACACAGCGGTGTCACTAAGCGGCCACCCAATCGAAGCGGAGTGGTGGAGATGAGCGGGACGTAACATCCCGCCCACCTCCTTCCTTTCGCATTGCCGGCGGCCACAGGTAAGGAGATGTTCATCGTTCCTGCGGTGTCACACATAGCTATGTGTGCTGCCACAGGAACGACGAACAACATCGTACCTGCAGCAGCGATTTTTGGGAATAGGGGAGCATGTCAACGATAAACGATTTTGCACGATTTTGCGACCATTTTCGATCGCACGTAGGTGTCACACGCAACGACATTGCTAAAGCGGCCGGATGTGCGTCACGAATTCCGTGACCCCAACGACATCGCTTTAGCGATGTCGCTGCGTGTAAAGCGGCCTTTACTGACCAGTGTGGATCACTTTGGTTGGGTGGTTTCCTTGACTGACCATATGTATAGGGCACTACTTTACTGTTTTGCTATGACTTTCTGGTTCACTAGTCAAAATTTGGCCACATAATGTTGTTATCTCCCAAAACTTACAAGTATTTATATCTTTAACTCCTGCATAGGTTCTCCATCCCGACTGCAAAATGTACACACTCTAGGGCAGGGGTGGGCAATTAATTTTACCATGTGGCCACATGAGAAATCTGGATCGTTTTAGAGTGCCAGACTAATATAATTAACTCAGTTCTACCCAATATACTACATCCCTATATACTACACCTGTAATATACTACATCACTACATCCCTATATACTACACCTGTAATATACTACATCACTACATCCCTATATACTACACCTGTAATATACTACATCACTATATCCCTATATACTACACCTGTAATATACTACATCCCTATATACTACACCTGTAATATACTACATCACTATATCCCTATATACTACACCTGTAATATACTACATCACTATATCCCTATATACTACACCTGTAATATACTACATCACTATATCCCTATATACTACACCTGTAATATACTACATCACTTCACCCCTATATACTACATCCCTATATACTACACCTGTAATAAATTACATCACTATATACTACACCTGTAATATACTACACCACTACACCCCTATATACACTTGTAATATACTACACCCCTATATACACCTGTAATATACTACACCACTCCACTCACTACACCATCCATATACTACACCTGTAATATACTACATCCCATATACTACACCTGTAATATACTACATCACTACACCCCCATTTACTACACCACTATATACAACACCCCCATATACTACACCACTATATAATACACCTGTAAAAAAACTACATCACTACACCCCATGTATTACACCACTATATACTACACCACTATATACTACACCTGTAAAACTACACCACTACACCCCCAGTACTAGTCACCATCTGCTCCCCCTCCCCCATTGTCCCCTCCTCAGCTTATTAGTCACTACTTACCTCTCCCTTCTTATTGTCCCCGTCCTCAGGCACCTCCGTACAGGCCCCCACGCTGAGCTGCTCCTTCTCTTGTAAGGGCCCTGGCTGCGCTGATGCTGTTCTCCAAGGGGTCCTCGCCGCTGCTTCTCTCTGTGAAAGCCAATGCTGTGCCGCTTCTTACCCTGCCCGGCGGGAACTTTTGAAATGACACAGAAAGGTGTCGGGCAGGGAACAGAGGAGAGATTCCTACGTTCCGCTGCCTACACTGTGCGGAGCTGCAGGATCTCTCCCTGCCCGGCACGCTGCAGCCTGGCTCCACTGCACCGGCTGAAGAGGGGCGGGCTGGTCAGACAGTAGGCGGGCCGCATCCGGCCCGCGGGCCGCACCTTGCCCAGGTCTGCTCTAGGGAAACTGTTTCTGATTGGGGAGACTGCCGACTTATGTTAGGGAGACTTATAGACCAAGCCTTGATCTTTGGGAAATCTATGTGCAAATTCCTTTCCAAGAAGCAAAATGTCACATATCGAAGGTAGCTATCCTTTTGTTAGAAAGCTGGTGGTCTTTTTCTGTGCCAGCTTTATTGTGGCCCTTAAAGGGATAACTGTTCTCCCTAGATCTCCTTAAAAGACCTCTCATCCCGTCAAATAGTTTCTTGGTCTGCAGGGTGGAGGACAACCAAGAACCCCATAACACTTGTCTACGGATGGGTGTTTTTCCCTTTTGGAGAAGATTGTGGTTCGCTAAACTACCTAATCATGTTGAAAGGCTTGGTGACCAGTCGGACATTGACTTATGGGGTATATGCCTCAAATTGGTGGCACTGATGACGCAGCATTTTTTTCAGACCACCTTCTTAGGTCTCTGTGGATGGTTGTTTTTCCTTTAGGAGAAGTTTGTGGATGGCTAAACTACCAAAGTCATGTTGAAAGGCTTGGTGACCAGTCGGACATTAACTTATGGAGTAGACACCTCCAATTGGGGGCAGTGATTAGGCAGCCTTCTTCATCCTGGAAGAGAGCCTTTTTTCAGACTTCCTTCTTCCTAGCTCTCCATGGATGGTTGTCTTTTTTTTCTCTTTGGAGAAGTTTGTGGATCATGAAACTACCAAAGTCCTATTGAAAGGCTTGGTGAACAGTCGGACATTGACTTACGGGGTAGAGGTGGGGACACTGATGAGGCAGCATTCTTCATCCTGGAGGAGCGCCTTTTTCAGACGTTCTACCTAGGGAAGTATTGCGTGGCCTATAAGACTTCATAGTTAAGGGACAGTCTCCAGATGTATCACCTGAGCAACCTTGGAAAACATCCGCAATATAGTCAAGTGGTTGGTGGATCTTCAGGCATAAATACTTTTGCATTTAGTAAAATAAGACTTGTTTTTTTGTTATGACGAAAAAATAAGGAATTTTTGGTCTTTAAAAGTGCAAAAAAAATCGTACAAATCATTTGTTGAGTGGTCTAGAAGAGTTCCTCCAGATGGGCACCCACCTGAAATTTCCATACAGCTGGATGAGCCTTGGCTAAAAAAATCTTACGAGGGCATAGATTATTTTGGAAAAAGTAACCAGACTGTAATATCCGTGGAATCCCGGCACAGGCCGAGCTGGGACTCATCAAAACATTCATCTCTTGGAATAAACAGAACACATGATACATACTTTTATGGACATATGTTTTCCTTTGTGAACAGCGACGAGATCACAGGGTAGTTGAGGTCGATGTCAACGTGATAAATATCTGCGGATTGTGCGTACATCAAACGGACGCAATGCCACCTAGTTAATACAATAATAAACAGTCTACTTTCTTTAGACCTCGGATAGAAATAACACTACTTATGACATGTCGGCCATGAGAACAGTGGGTAAGTGATGAAAGATAATGGGTTTATCTTAGTCCGTGCAGACCACCCACTCGCACAGTAAAGAGGTCGGGAAGAAGAAATAACGATCAAATTGAATTGGAGGCCATGCCGGTCTCTGGATTTAGACCGTCTAAAGTGGCTTTACTTGTTTCCGTTCTCTCCACCCGAAACCAAAATCACGGTTTCGTTGACTATTTTAAAATAGCAAAAATATTACTCACTTCTTCCAGATCTTCTGTTTTTCTTCCTTGCCTATGGTTACAGGGTTTTTTTCTTTACATGTACTGTCAGAAGCTCAAATCTATAGTTCCTTCTAGTGTAGAAGTTATATCCGGAAACCTCACATCTTTTATGCATTTATTTTATATTGTAATCCTGATTTATTAGCAACAGTGAATGAAATAAGGGTATCGGTTTGAGAAGGAATGGGTCTTTGAATGTGAAGGTAACCCATGCAGCCAATGCGGAGAGTTGAGTAAAGGTGACCATACACCTTCAACAATGCTTTTTCCCATGGTCGGCAAGTTCAGATGACAATAGTCTGGTATGGTCACCTGTCTTGGGTGTGTCACAGTCATGTGGTTTTGGGCCATAGAAGGTCACAGCGTTTGGCTGCGCAATATGCTCCCTTACTTTCTATTGTTCCTGCTGTCAGTATTCATTGTTATAGGTAGCTTTCCTGCTGAATTAATCTCTACCCTTTGTGGACCCAGCAAGAGCTCGCCTTCCACCCAGCTGTTGATCATCAACATTATTTTGGAGCTTATATACCCCTTCTTTTCTTTGGACTGGTGCTGGTTATAGTCTTCAGTTTATTCAAGCCTTGGTGGCAAGCAGGTGGCTTGTACTCCTCTGTGGTATCGTTGCAGAAAGCTTTGCTGAACTTCTACCTAAGTCATCTGTGGATAACTAGTTCATGCATTCTCCCCCCCGTGTGTCTTCCTTGTGTTGTCGTGGGGTTGACTAAGAGCTCATCTCACCTGTTCCCTATTTAGGGCCCAGCACTAGGGATACCTAGTGTGAGGTATCCGGGTTGGCGCATGGGTACGAAACCTATCTAGGGTGGTGAGGGATCAGTAGTAGGTTTGGTCTGGGGTCACCATCTTCCCTCTTCCTAGACACAGGGTTTCCCTTCCCTTACGCTGTGCACTTGGTACTTCCCCGTACCCAGCGTGACCTTATCTTTCACTGCTGCCAAACATCTCTGCAGGCATCTTAAGGTCTGTGAAAACAAGTGGAGTCGGCAAATTGAGGTCCACCATAATGTTTCCTCCTTCTCCTTCAGGAAGAGTGTGGTTGGCCGGTCCCCATTGAAATCCACTTTTTTTCCTGACATTTATCCAATGTGCATGGCTGATATTATCCTTAAGACATTTAATATGTAAGACGTCCTGTATTGTCAGGTTGGTGCCAACTGATTAAATTCACTAAATCTACCTGACTTGTCCGGTACTTGTCTTCTTTGTTTATTTAATAATAATTATTTAATAATGAGTATGTATATTGCATTTAGAATAAATTCTGTGACTATTTATTAAAGGGGTTGATAACTTATAGATCTTGGAGATCCAACAACAAGGACCGGCACCGATCACAAAACGGGTAATATTTATCATCGAATGGATTGGCAATGCGCGCGTTCATGCGCCGCTCCATCAACATCCTATAGGGCTGCCGTCCATTGCGCTCAGCTTTTTTTCAGGAAGCTTGTCAAGAATAAATGGCATGGCAGTCGTGCATCTGACCTGACTTTAAGCGGCGATAAAAATTCCCTGTTGTGCCGATGTTTGAGTCCCAACAGTCGTACCACCACCGATCAAGTTGGTACATATCGTGTGAATACTTGATTTCTTATCACCGGATGATTCTTTTAATTTGGGTTTTATCGGTTTGTTCTGTTGTATTGCCGTGTAGTCCAGGGTTTTATAGGCTGTGTTCACTTGTAACCGTCATTTTTATGAAAACAAAAATTCAATGATGGATGAAGACTGCTGTAATGTTTGACCACCGGTGATGCCTATCCTGTGAATAGGTGACTCATCACCGGACGATACCTTTTAATTTGAGCTATGTTATTAGTTTGCTCCGTTGTGTTGCTGTGTAGTCCAGGGGTTTATCGGCTGTGTTCACTTTTAACCATCATTTTTATTAAAGCAAATATTCAACGATGGATGAAAACGGCTGTAATGTTTCACAATCGGTGACGTCTTTCATGTGAATAGGTGATGACTTATCACTGAACGATTCCTTTAATTTGGGTTTTGTTATCAGTTTGTTCCGTTTTATTGCTGTGTAGTCCAGGGTTTTATAGGCTGTGTTCACTTGTAACCGTCATTTTTATGGAAGCAAAAATTCAACGATGGATGAAGACGGCTGTAATGTTTGACCATTGGTGGCGTCTCTCATGTGAATAGATGACTTTTCACCAGATGATACCTTTAATTTGGGTTGCATTTTCAGTTTGCTCCGTTGTGTTGCTGTGTAGTCCAGGGTTTTATAGGCTGTGTTCACTTGTAACCGTCATTTTTATGGAAGCAAAAATTCAACAATGGATGAACGCAGCTGTAATACTTGAGCACCGGTTCTGAATGTATGAATTTGAAAACAATACAAAGAAAATGTTTTTTTTTTGTTTTTTTTTTTGCAGCTACGAGTTGTACAAAACTGGAAGACTTAAGTTATTTAGATGTTCAGAGAAATGCTCCACTGAGGACTTCAATCCGGATGCCTTGGCACAACACCGCAGGAACCCGTGTACAGCAGGAAATCAAAGGTTGGTCTATATGAAGTGTTGGTTTTGTGGCATGTGAATGGTGCAATAATTAGAGGTTCCATTTTTTATTTTTTTGGGAGGAGAAAATTATTCTTCTCCTTCTACTTAGAGGTGTTTCTCCAAGGGAAGAAACTCAACTTGGCAAGTGAAACTAGGTTAGTTTTCACACATCATGCCTTTCTCCCACTTGGCTGCTCTTGGCAGTCTTGGAATAAATTGGCACCATGTACCGGTGCCCCTGTAGTCCGCCTTTTAAACATTTGGAGTTTGATCATATTGCCTCATTTTAATTTAACCCTTAAGTGCTCCAAACTGCATTTGCCCCTTTTGATTGCAAGTTTTGTTTTTTTGGATGGGGGAGTGAGGGGTTACCATTTTCTCCTCCTAGATTATTTTTATCCTTTTTTTTTTTCTGCAGCTCGCTTTGTCCCCTACAAGCCACAGGACATTCTGCTGAAGCCGCTGTTGTTCGAGGTGCCAAGTATAACAACAGACTCAGTGTTTATTGGAAGGGGCTGGCTCTTTCAGGAGATAGAGGAAAAGCTGAGTTGTTCGGAGCTGCCGGAGAGTCGGGGAGTCGTGATTGCGGGCAGCGTTGGATTTGGAAAGACGGCGGTGATTTCTAAATTGGTGGCGCTCAGCTGTCATGGGACTCGAATGAGGCAGATTGCCTCAAATAGCCCTTGTACCTCTCCCAAAGGTTTGTTACCTGCAAGGTAGACTCCTCGTTCTATATGAAATCATATGGGACTTGATGCACTGACCACTCGTTAAAAAGGGTGTATCCTTAAAGGGATGGGTAAGGCCAATGTGCCACAGGGACAAAAGTGCCCGAAAATATATAATCTGATCATTTTTTGTTATGCCACTACAGGTTATCAATTAGCCTTATGCTGTAAACCCTTGTGGTGTTTGCATATCATGTCATGACTTGCAACATGACTAAAGGATACTTTACACGCTGCGATATCGCTAGCGAGCGTACCCGCCCCCATCGGTTGTGCGTCACGGGCAAATCGCTGCCCGTGTCGCACAACATCGCTAAAACTTGTCACACCTACTTACCTGCCTAGCGACGTCGCTGTGACCGGCGAACCGCCTCCTTTCTAAGGGGGGCGGTTCGTTTGGCGTCACAGCGACATCACTAAGTGGCCGCCCAATACCAGAGGAGGGGCGGAGATGAGCGGGATGAACATCCCGCCCACCTCCTTCCTTCCTCATTGCCGACAGGACGCAGGTACGGTGAGTATCCTCGTTCCTGCAGTGTCACAGCGATGTGTGCTGCCGCAGGAACGACAAACAACCTCGCTACTCACCAGACAACAATATTTGGTGTTTGGACGACCTCTCCAAACCCAACGATTTTAACCACTTTTGCGATCGTTGAAGGTCGCTCGTACGTGTCACACGCTGCGATGTCGCTAACTACGCTGGATGTGCGTCACAAACACCGTGACCCCGACGATAAATTGTTAGCGATATCGCAGCGTGTAAAGCACCTTTTAAGGCTGTGTGTGCAGGGTGCAGATTTGGTGCAGAAATTTTCTGTATGAAATCTTTACCTTCTGGCAGAAAGAACGCACAAAAACACGCGTGCATTTTAAAACGTTTTTGATGCGTTTTTTTCTAATGAAGTCAGTGGAAAACAGTGCAAAACACATGCAGTTTATTTTCTGCACCAAATCTGCAAGTAAAAAATAAGCAACATGCGCACAGCACTTTAGAATTATCATTGACTTTGCTGGCATAAAGAGACATGCAGGTTTCGGCCACAAACTGCACAAAAATGCATAAAAAAACGCACCATGTGCACAAGGCCGAAGGATATTAAAACTCAAAAAATTGACATCCTTCTGGAGATGGCTGATATTGAGGTTTTGACCCCTTCTGTGTACAGAACACAATACTTGTTCCCTGAGTGAGTGACTTTTGTTGTAGCTCTAGGAGTGCGTTGACCACCAGCTAGCTTAGGGGAGTCTTACAGGCCAAGCAGTGCCTTCTGGGAAACAAATATGTAAATTAGATCTCCTCCAAAGATGAAAATGAAAAGTCAGGCATTAACTTATAGGGTAGCTACCTCAATTAACAAGGTACTAATAGAACAGCCATTTGTTTTTCTTTTTGAGGGAAAAGTAATATGAAGAAGGAATGTTTAGTTTGAAAAAGAGAAGGCTGAGAGGAGACTTAATAGCGGTCTACAAATATCTGAAAGGTAAAGGTCGTCACAGTGCAGATGGAACGATCCTATTCTCATTAGCACAAGGAAGTACAAGAAGCAATGGGATGAAACTTAAAGGAAGGAGATTCAGATTAGACCTTAGGAAAAACTTTCTGACAGTGAGGGCAGTCAGGGAGTGGAACAGGCGACCACAGGAGGTGGTGAGGGAGTGGAACAGGCGACCACGGGAGGTGGTGAGGGCAGTCAGGGAGTGGAACAGGCGACTACGGGAGGTGGTGAGGGCAGTCAGGGAGTGGAACAGGTGACCACGGGAGGTAGTGAGGGCAGTCAGGGAGTGGAACAGGCGACCACGGGAGGTAGTGAGGGCAGTCAGGGAGTGGAACAGGCGACCACGGGAGGTGGTGAGCTCTCAATCAATGGAAATCTTCAAGCGGAAATTGGTTAAACGTATAGCTGGGATGATATAGGAAAGCCTGCACTCTCAGGGGGTTGGACTCGATGATCCTTGAGGTCCCTTCTAACTCTACCATTCTATGATTCATTTACATACTTTTTTCCCAGGAAGCATTGGCAGGTCTACGCAAGCAAAAGCTGCAGTTAATCTTGAGGTACCAGGCTTCGCTGCGGAGCCACCTGCTCCTGCCAGGAAAATCTCATACAGTAAATAAGAAAAATCCCTCCATGGAAACGACATCCAGTTGCCAAAAGACAAGTTAGACTTTCTCCATTTTGGGCTCGTTCCTTTGGCTCGACTGTTTGCTCAACCTCCAGGCCATTTATTTTAGATTACTTAATAGCCTAAGTCCTTCCTGCCAGATTCGTCCTGTATGTTTTCCTTTTACAAAGCGCGCTGATTTATTAACTGCCCGTCCTACATAACACACAAAGTGCTATTTTTGCCAGTTTATGATTTCACTTGGTGTTGGATGGAGGTCGTCCAAGATGTGATCTTAATGTTTGAGTCCAAGATTTTGCCCCTTTTCTTAATGTTTTGGCTGAGAACTTATCAAGAAAGATTGAACTTGGTGGAACTTTTTTTTTTTTTTCAACCTGTGTAACTTTTTTTTTTTTCTTTCCTTTTACCCTCGTTTGGATAGGTAATGACCATGCCCCCGAGATTCCCCTGTCTCAGACGTCTCCGCTGAGTCTCACCATGTGTGGTGCAAACACCATGAAAACTCTGGGCACTTGTGGAAGTCCGGAGCACCAAAAATTGATGGATGATTCACTTAAACATCTGGCTTCTAAGGTATCTCTATTCCTTATTTCATATGATTTTTCACTTTTTCCCCGAAAAATCAGTAAGAAAGACTCTTTTGAATGGTTGTATTGACATAGTTCTAATCTAGAGGAACATTGTGGGTTTTTTTGGGGGGGTATTTTTGGAAGCCGTTTACACATTTAGTTACTCCATCCATCTTTGTCATGTTTTTGGTCTACAGGTTGTTGCTTATCATTACTGTCAGGCGGATAATACGTACACATGCCTGGTGCCGGAGTTTGTGCACAGTGTGGCGGCTCTATTGTGCCGCTCACATCAGCTCACCGCTTACAGAGACCTCCTTATCAGGGAACCTCATTTGCAGAGCATGCTCAGCCTGCGGTCTTGTGTACAGGACCCTTTAACTGCCTTTAGAAGAGGAGTCTTGGAGCCGATGGCAAATCTCCGTCGAGGTAGGTGGAAAAGATTACTGGAAACTCTACTGTAAAAAATCGAAGAGGATGCAAAAACCCCTTTACACATTATGGATTGCAATGGTATGTACCCTTATTCATCACCGGCTGCTTTCATGCCGATGTATTCCTGGTTCCCTCGCCCGTCTCTACTTACTTGGCTTTAGCAATGACACGGCATGTTGACATGTTACCACTGCAGCCAATCATTGGCTGTTCCTGTGACGTGTCAACACCCCTGTGGTCCTGCAGCCATTAATTTTCTGTCATACATGCACAATATCCTGGAAGTCATAGGTGCAGAGACCAGCAGGGTACCAGGAAACCTTCAGCATCGGTTCGGCAAAGGATTGTTATTGAGTATTGCATATTTTACACTAAAATAAATGAAATCCGGGTGGAAAAAATCTATGCTCAAGTTTAGTCAGATCAATAGACAGGGTCATATCTGTACAGGGAGTAACTGTAGTCTTAATTTTGGCCCTATACCAGAATTTTAGGTGACGGGCCCTTATATTGATTTTTCGTTGAGGCCCAGGAGCTTTAGATTACACCACTGTGATATTACGTCTACATTTATGGAAAATAATGTTTTCATGTCTTATTTTCCTCCCTTCCATCACCATTAGCGATCTGGGTGATCACAGCATTTTATTTACGTTACAGAACGGAAGATCCCGGAGGAAGAATTCATCATCCTGGTTGATGCTTTAAATGAAGCTGAATTTCACAAACCAGATTACGGTGACACCATTGCCTCCTTTATAAGCAAAATAATTCCAGCATTTCCACCTTGGATAAAACTTATTATGACGGTGCGATCCAATTTTCAGGTAAGTCCATGCTTCACCTTTTTTGTTTTGTTTTTTTTTTTTAATTTTATTTTAGTTCGCACTAGTGATGAGCGAGCACTACCATGCTCAGGTGCTCAGTACTGGTAACTAGTGATGAGCGGGCACTACCATGCTCGGGTGCTCAGTACTCGTAACTAGTGATGAGTGAGCACTACCATGCTCAGGTGCTCAGTACTCGTAACTAGTGATGAGTGAGCACTACCATGCTCGGGTGCTCTGTAGTCGTAACTAGTGATGAGCGGACACTACCATGCTCACTTGCTCAGTGCTTGTAACTAGTGATGAGCGAGCACTTCCATGCTCGGGTGCTCAGTATTCATAACTAGTGATGAGTGAGCACTACCATGCTCGGGTGCTCAGTACTCGTAACTAGTGATGAGTGGGCACTACCATGCTCGGGTGCTTAGTACTCATTACTAGTGATCAGCAGGCACTACCATGCTTGAGTGCTCAGTACTCGTAACTAGTGATGAGTGAGCACTACCATGCTCAGGTGCTCAGTACTCGTAACTAGTGATGAGCGGGCACTACCATGCTCGGGTGCTTGATACTTGTAACTAGTGATGAGCGAGGACTACCATGCTCGGGTGCTCAGTACTGGTAACTAGTGATGAGCGGGCACTACCATGCTCGGGTGCTCAGTACTCGTAACTAGTGATGAGCGAGGACTACCATGCTCGGGTGCTCAGTACTTGTAACTAGTGATGAGCGAGCACTACCATGCTCCGGTGCTCAGTACTCGTAACTAGTGATGAGCGAGGACTACCATGCTCGGGTGCTCAGTACTTGTAACTAGTGGTGAGCGGGCACTACCATGCTCAGGTGCTCGGTACTGGTAACTAGTGATGAGCGGGCACTACCATGCTCGGGTGCTCAGTACTCGTAACTAGTGATGAGCGAGGACTACCATGCTCAGGTGCTCAGTATTCGTAACTAGTGATGAGCGAGGACTACCATGCTCAGGTGCTCAGTACTCGTAACTAGTGATGAGCGGGCACTACCATGCTCAGGTGCTCAGTATTCGTAACTAGTGATGAGCGAGGACTACCATGCTCGGGTGCTCAGTACTTGTAACTAGTGATGAGCGAGCACTACCATGCTCCGGTGCTCAGTACTCGTAACTAGTGATGAGCGAGGACTACCATGCTCGGGTGCTCAGTACTTGTAACTAGTGGTGAGCGGGCACTACCATGCTCAGGTGCTCGGTACTGGTAACTAGTGATGAGCGGGCACTACCATGCTCGGGTGCTCAGTACTCGTAACTAGTGATGAGCGGGCACTACCATGCTCGGGTGCTCAGTACTCGTAACTAGTGATGAGCGGGCACTACCATGCTTGGGTGCTCAGTACTCGTAACTAGTGATGAGCGGGCACTACCATGCTCGGGTGCTCAGTACTCGTAACTAGTGATGAGCGGGCACTACCATGCTCGGGTGCTCAGTACTGGTAACTAGTGATGAGCGAGCACTACCATGCTCAGTATTTGTAATGAGTAGTTGATGCTTGGCTAGGCGTGACTTGAGTATAGTGGAAGTCAATGGAGGGCTCAAGCACTTTTCTGGGAAATGTTTGAGAAAAATGCTTGGTTCCCCATTGACTTCCAGAATTCAGATCAGCGGTATAAGAGCAGGTATAACATCATGGCATTAGGACAAACAAAATCTGGGAAACTTCTGATATAAGTGATGTTTGGTGGTTTGCCAAGTGACTAAGTGAGCTCTTCTTCATCTGTGTATAATGCACTATAATTGGACTGTGAAGCTTTGCCCAGTCTTGCATCTGTTGCTTTACTTGGCTATTGTCCTACTAATAACCTCCTAATGACCTCGTTCACAAGGAATATGGGTATTTGTTCATATGTCACCACCCGCAAAGCGTAACATGTCAGAGCTCGCCGGGGTAGACATACGATTGACTTGTCAAACCAGAAAGGTGAAATTAGATCAGCTCAAAGTTTTATCTGTTTGACAATGAAAGACCTTTTTCAGCAATTCCTACATCTTATACAACTTATAACATGAATGAAATTTCTTCTTTACTTGGTCTCAAATAATATAAGTCTCTTGGTCATGGTCAGGCAGAAACCTCAAGGTGTTGACCGTTACCAATTATTTAAACAGAACCTTCTTCTGATGTCTTATGTGAGTCCTCTCTCATTTCGGACTTGTAGATGAGACTTGGATATCTCATACCCGTTGAACGTTTCGGCAGCTGATCTGCCACCTCAGGGGCTTGTCTGGTGGTTGCAGCTGCATTGCTCCTTGTTAATGCACATTGTTCTCTGTGCTGCTGCTTCTGAGTGTGTGATAGAGACATAGGGGAGCAGGACCTCCAATTCTGTGTAAGCTTTATATACATGACGTCAACACCCACTTATATACAACGCTAAAAAGTCATCCAAAGATACATTTATGCTTTAACGTACTCACAAATTGATAAAAAGTAAAATCAAGAAGTAAGGCTTTCTCTGGAATCACCTAGTAATGCCCCCTACTTGGCTAGATATGACCCCAAACCACCTGGATTCGCATTAGTTGATCTGCCCATTAAATTGACCTCCTAAAGCATATTTGGTACCCCTTCCGGTTTTAACTCATGGCCTCATAAGGCATCATGCACATGGCCATATTATGGTTTGTTTTTCTTTATTGACCATTAGTATTCTAAGGTATCTATAAAGTATATATCTGATTCCTTGACGGAGGAAACACCAGGATCATTAAGATGGTTCTCCTACGATGGCTCCCTGGTTGGTTGTGGGTCTTACTGTGCTGGGTGGGTCATGGCTTCTCGGCCTACGGGCTAAGTGCAATGTTTTTCTAGTATGGGACAAGCAATGTGGATTGATAAAGTAATGCACATTGGGCAAATCCTTTTGGGGTGGACCTTGGGGGGGTTGTATAGTCATTAAGGTAGGTCTCCCGACCTCCAAAATTGATGCTAGGGGCCAAGTAGTTTGAGAGCCCGAGGTGCAGAAGTGCCACATGAGTGGTGACTATGGGTTGCCTTAAAATCACTGAGTGTGGACTTCACTTATTTATTCTGGGCCTTCTGGCCACAATAGATCAGTAATTTCACGCGCAAATCTTCACTCTTTAAATACTTTTGTGTGTGTCGCCCTTTTCATGTTCCTCTTTGTCACAGGGACTTTTAAGAGTACAATCCTCATGATTGGTCTGAAAGTGGAAGGGGGAGATTGTGTCTTCTCCGTTGGGGGGTGAGCTGATTGGACTGAGCTCTTATTTCCTCTGGGGTGGATGTTGGGAGCATGACCGGCTCTTGCTATGCTTTGGCTCGGTGAAGCGTCCGATCCCGGACTCTTGCTGTGGCCTTCTAGTTCTGTTCACTTTTTTTTTTTCTAAAGCACACTTTGGTGGAATTCACAATTTCTGGCTCTTTAAAATATAAAAATATCTGACTTCTTGCATACAATTCTTACGAAAATAATAAGAAAATGTTTGCAATTTTTATATCTGCCACTAGGCCTAATGTTAATCCTCCTTCTTTGTGGACGCCTCCTTCTTTGTGGACGCCTCCTTCTTTGTGGACGCCTCCTTCTTTGTGGACGCCTCCTTCTTTGTGGACGCCTCCTTCTTTGTGGACGCCTCCTTCTTTGTGGGCGCCTCCTTCGTTGGGGGCGCCTCCTTCGTTGGCGGTGCCTCTGTCCCGGTATGGGGCGCCTCTGTCCCGGTATGGGGCGCCTCTGTCCCGGTATGGGGCGCCTCTGTCCCGGTATGGGGCGCCTCTGTCCCGGTATGGGGTGCCTCTGTCCCGGTATGGGGTGCCTCTGTCCCGGTATGGGGTGCCTCTGTCCCGGTATGGGGCGCCTCTGTCCCGGTATGGGGCGCCTCTGTCCCGGTATGGGGCTCCTTCGTCCTGTTGGACACATGTACAATAATGGCAATAGGCTGACCCAGAATTTACTGAATTGTCTTGAATTATTTCATGAGTGCTGTCATCAGGACAAAGGTCATTGTACAGTGAGGAGTAGGGGAGCTGTGAAAGGTCTGTTGTTTGTCTATATGCCTGTTCCATTATAACCCTGTCTCTGATGAGGCTGCTGAAAAGTGTGAGCATAAAGTGTGATATTAAAAAAAAAAAAAAAAATTAAAAAAAATAAAAAAAAAACCCCACATTTTAACATAATCTAATTTAAACAGTAGGAAATTTTCGGATGAAACACTGACTTCAATTCTACTCCTACCCGCGAGTTACAATAAAATCGTGGCATCACTGCAGCCAAATTCAAATTTTTGCAATGGTTACGGGTCGACCTTCCCATTTTTATTTTTTTTTGTAGGAAAACATTACAGTATTTTTCCTTCAAGTAAAAATGTGAAGTGCGACCTGTGCCAATTCCAAGAATTCTGCAGCGATGCTGTAATGTCGTCTGTGAGCCACGGTTAAGGCTTTGATTTTGTAAATGACTCTTGTCGCCTCTGTGCTCTTGGGTTTAGTTTTGATTTCGGATTCGCAACATATAATGAACTTAAGAAAAAGGAGGATCAGAGCAAAATGCTGAATCAATATCAAAAGATTTTTATTTATACATTATGTTCAAGGTGCACAGTGCAGTACAATAAAACATTAGTATTGATACATAGAAAAAGAGGATGGGGAACAGATGGTATGATCAAAATAACCCTTTGCCGGGTATGGACTGGCAGGTAAAAATGTTCTATATTATTAATCCCCTAATCACCTGACATAATTTAGAAAAAAAACCTGTGTGCTAGAAGCAATGGGGTCAATCACGTGGGTAATCCCTGATTGACTGGGGTATGGAGGGCAAAGCCCTGTGGAAATTTGATGAGCTAAAGAGAGGGAAAATCCTTGTAGAGGGTCAAAATTGCTGACCAGATGTATGGCTGACAATCAAAGAAACATCCTGGGGTAAAGGGTATATGAAAAAATTCTCAAGTGAGAGCAAAAAAAGACCCCTCTATACAAAGATGTTCCTGATTTGATTATCAAAAGCTAACCAGGGCATACCACCTCAAAATAGCAATGTATAATAATAAAAAGGTATTGATATAATAAGAAACAGGAGGACAAAAGAGTTTTTTGTGTGAAAAAGTGTCTTTTATTTTTTTTTATGAACAATTTTTATAAAGTTTTTTTAAAGTAAATTACATAAACAGACAAAAGGCAATAGATGATTGTAAACACATCTGCAAAAAAAAAGGAGGATAAAAAAGGGTTGAAGGGGACACAGGACGTATAGCAAGTAATTACGATGTGAAAAGGCCAGTGCCAAGAAGTGGAAGTTAATGCTTGAAGCAGGTGCTGTCACCTACACATCACATGTACACATCAACAAAGTGCTATGTGCCAGCAAAAGGAGATTGCAATATACCCGTTTAAATTGTCAAAAAATAGCAGTACTGTACAGGAAATGCTAAGTACAGAAAAAAGGGGGTAGCAGTAGGGAAGCTGAATACGTAATATCAGTAGCGATAAGTTAAAGTCATACAAATAGCGACAGCTTCCCTAAATAAAGTGCTGGAGTGCAAACATAGCAATAATGGTGATGATAATACACAGCGATGCGCAGGACACATACCATTGGCAGATCAGGGCAGTTCAAGTCTTATGGAAGTGTCCCCTGGGTGGCAGAGTACCCCCCACACCCACCGACGTACGTTTCACCTAGGGGAGAAGAATGTCCCCATATACGGCTTCTTCAGGCAGGGAGAGTGGTGATTAATAATTATAGAACATTTTTACCAGCCAGTCCATAACCCGGCAAAGGGTTATTTTGATCATACCATCTGTTCCCCATCCTCTTTTTCTATGTATCAATACTAATGTTTTATTGTACTTTACTGTGCACCTTGAACATAATGTATAAATAAAAAAATCTTTTGATATTGATTCAGCCTTTTTCTCATGTATCTTGAGCTGCTTTAAACCTGTTGTGGCTTGTCCACCAGGTTTATTTTGTTTTTGTATTTCCAATGGAATGTAAATTTCTCATATAATGAACTTATAAGATGCTGAATATAAATGTGACAGCAAACCAGATAATATTGGGATATATATATATTTTTTTCCTTTGCCTTTTTAAATCACACCAATCAGCAGGATTTTCCTATATAACCTACAGCCAGTGCTATACTGGCACTATCAGGCTGATTCTATACATACGTTTAGTTGTCAGTTAGGATGTATAGGTTTTGAAACACAAGCAAGTAAAGTTTGTAAAATCAGCATTTTGAATGACAGCAGCTGATAGCTGGGGTGGATATTCATAGTTATCCCGTCCCCCTGTTGTTATGCTAATTCTATAGAATCAATTTACTTTGTAACTAGAAGGACCTTTGCTGATGTCATACCCATGTGACCAGAAGGGGTGGGGCCTTAGCCAACAGAAAAATGTTGCTTCCTGGTATCCGCTATGTTGGCTGAGGCCCCGCTCTTTCTGGTCACATGAGTATGACATCAGCACAGGTCCTTCTAGCCACTTAGTAAAATGATTCTATACTAGAAGTAACATAAATAACAGGGCGAGGGGATAACTACGAATAAACAACCCCAGCTATCAGCTGCTGTCATTCAAAAAGCTGCTGATTTTACCAACTTTACTTGCTTGTGTTTCAAAACCTATACATCCTAACTAATAACTAAAGGTATGTATAGAAACAGCCTGATTAGTGCCAGTATAGCACTGGCTTTAGGTTATATAGGAAAATCCTGGTGATTGGTGCGCTTTAAATCCATATGGAGAGATTCCATTAAATCCTTATGGAAACGTCTCGTGAGCAGATAGCGCCAAGAATCGCTTTCTTAGCACTGACATATTGCGAGTTCTTCTCTGAGCCTCGCTGGTAATCCTCCTTTAGTTGCCAGAATACCTCTAAGTCATTGTTGATCCTGCCGGTTACATTACTGCTCGTGTTTGGCTGCCAGGCAATTTACTAAATGCACTTTAAGGGGAATGGAAAACGGTTAGCGTAGTCTTGGAGCAGACATCAGGCGGGATTGTCACATGTCTGATGTCCAACAGATTAATTTTTCATGCGGTAAAAGCAGCCAGCCATCTGCCATTCCTATAAGCCAACTTTTATGTAACCTGCAGCTGCTGAGCACCTATTCATCCACGGCTAGCTGGGCATGCTGGGAATTGCAGTGCGCCACGAGTGGAAGGGTGCGTTCTGTCTAGCTGTAATAAGTCTTTAACAAATGTGTCCTTTTTTTTTTTTTTTTTTTTTAATTCTAGGAAATAACAAGTTCACTGCCCTTGTCCAAGATTTCCTTAGATGATTTCCCGGAGAACAAAGACATTTACAACGACCTGACGGCCTATATACAGTACCGGCACGGCACTAGCCAGGAAATTGCAAACAATATCTCTTTAAATGGGAAAACAGATGCCAGCAGCTTCAGCAAACTGTGCGATCACTTGGTGACGAGGAGCCAGGGGTCTTATCTCTACCTAAAGCTCACCTTGGATCTATTCGAAAGGGGCCACTTGGTGATTAAGAGCTCCAGCTACAAGGTGGTGCCGGTTTCCGTCTCCGAGCTTTATTTGCTCCAGTGCAACATGAAGTTTATGACTAATTCGGCTTTCGAGAAAGCGCTCCCCATTCTGAACCTAGCCCTGGCCTCGCTGCACCCCATGACTGATGAGCAGATCTTCCAGGCCATCATTGCCGGCAGCGTTTACGCCGAACAGCACTGGAAAGACTTTCAGCAGCGCATGGAGCTGCTCTCCTGCTTTTTAATCAAGAGAAGGGACAAGACGCGTATGTTTTGTCACCCCTCCTTTAGGGAATGGCTGGTATGGAGGGCGGACGGAGAGAGTGCACAATTCTTATGTGAACCACGGTAAGGCTGGAATTCATGTAAAAATGTAAAAAAAAAAAAAGTTTGGAAACTTTAGAAAAAAAGATTTTTATTGGAAGATCATGGAGTATTCCGCTTCAGGGACCCCTGTAATCTGTGACACAATCTATCAGCAAATGTTTCACTACAGCACCCCCAGAGGAGGAATGAAGTATTGCACCATTCTGGTCCTCCAAAATGAGCAATGCTTTTTGGAGATAGTAAAGTTTTGTTTGCTGTTTTTTTGTGTTGTTTCTGGCTGATTTTAATTTATTCATTTATTTAGTTAGTCCTATTTATTCCACAGTACTTTACAGACGTGATCATCACTGTCCCCTTTGGGGGCTCACAATCTAAACTTCCGATCAGTATATCGTTGGGGTGTGGGAGGAAACCAACGCAAATACGGGGAGAACATACAAGCTCCTTGCAGATGGTGTCCTTTGTGGAATTTGAACCCAGGACCCCAATGCTGAAAAGGAACAGTGCTGGCCCGGGCTACCCCCCCCCCGTGTGCTGTCCCGCAGAGTCCCCCCCCCCCCCCCCGTGTGCTGTCCCGCAGAGTCCCCCCCCCCCCCCCGTGTGCTGTCCCGCAGAGTCCCCCCCCCCCCCCCGTGTGCTGTCCGCAGAGTCCCCCCCCCCCCCGTGTGCTGTCCCGCAGAGTCCCCCCCCCGTGTGCTGTCCCGCAGAGTCCCCCCCCCCCGTGTGCTGTCCCGCAGAGTCCCCCCCCCCCCGTGTGCTGTCCCGCAGAGTCCCCCCCCCCCGTGTGCTGTCCCGCAGAGTCCCCCCCCCCCCGTGTGCTGTCCCGCAGAGTCCCCCCCCCCCGTGTGCTGTCCCGCAGAGTCCCCCCCCCCCCCCGTGTGCTGTCCCGCAGAGTCCCCCCCCCCCGTGTGCTGTCCCGCAGAGTCCCCCCCCCCCCGTGTGCTGGCCCGCAGAGTCCCCCCCGTTCCCCGTGTGCTGGCCCGCAGAGTTCCCCCCCCCCCCCCCCGTGTGCTGTCCCGCAGAGTCCCCCCCCCCCCCGTGTGCTGTCCCGCAGAGTCCCCCCCCCCCGGTGCTGTCCCGCAGAGTCCCCCCCCCCCGTGTGCTGTCCCGCAGAGTCCCCCCCCCCCCCGTGTGCTGTCCCGCAGAGTCCCCCCCCCCCCGTGTGCTGGCCCGCAGAGTCCCCCCCCCGTTCCCCGTGTGCTGGCCCGCAGAGTTCCCCCCCCCCGTGTGCTGGCCCGCAGAGTCCCCCCCCCCCCCCCCGTGTGCTGGCCCGCAGAGTACCCCAAACCCCCCCCCGGGTGCTGGCCCGCAGAGTCTTCTCCCCCCGGGTGCTGGCCCGCAGAGTCTTCTCCCCCCGGGTGCTGGCCCGCAGTGTCTTCTCCCCCCGGGTGCTGGCCCGCAGAGTCTTCTCCCCCCGGGTGCTGGCCCGCAGAGTCTTCTCCCCCCGGGTGCTGGCCCGCAGAGTCTTCTCCCCCCGGGTGCTGGCCCGCAGAGTCTTCTCCCCCCGGGTGCTGGCCCGCAGAGTCTTCTCCCCCCGGGTGCTGGCCCGCAGAGTCTTCTCCCCCCGGGTGCTGGCCCGCAGAGTCTTCTCCCCCCGGGTGCTGGCCCGCAGAGTCTTCTCCCCCCGGGTGCTGGCCCGCAGAGTCTTCTCCCCCCGGGTGCTGGCCCGCAGAGTCTTCTCCCCCCGGGTGCTGGCCCGCAGAGTCTTCTCCCCCCGGGTGCTGGCCCGCAGAGTCTTCTCCCCCCGGGTGCTGGCCCGCAGAGTCTTCTCCCCCCGGGTGCTGGCCCGCAGAGTCTTCTCCCCCCGGGTGCTGGCCCGCAGAGTCTTCTCCCCCCGGGTGCTGGCCCGCAGAGTCTTCTCCCCCCGGGTGCTGGCCCGCAGAGTCTTCTCCCCCCGGGTGCTGGCCCGCAGAGTCTTCTCCCCCCGGGTGCTGGCCCGCAGAGTCTTCTCCCCCCGGGTGCTGGCCCGCAGAGTCTTCTCCCCCCGGGTGCTGGCCCGCAGAGTCTTCTCCCCCCGGGTGCTGGCCCGCAGAGTCTTCTCCCCCCGGGTGCTGGCCCGCAGAGTCTTCTCCCCCCGGGTGCTGGCCCGCAGAGTCTTCTCCCCCCGGGTGCTGGCCCGCAGAGTCTTCTCCCCCCGGGTGCTGGCCCGCAGAGTCTTCTCCCCCCGGGTGCTGGCCCGCAGAGTCTTCTCCCCCCGGGTGCTGGCCCGCAGAGTCTTCTCCCCCCGGGTGCTGGCCCGCAGAGTCTTCTCCCCCCGGGTGCTGGCCCGCAGAGTCTTCTCCCCCCGGGTGCTGGCCCGCAGAGTCTTCTCCCCCCGGGTGCTGGCCCGCAGAGTCTTCTCCCCCCGGGTGCTGGCCCGCAGAGTCTTCTCCCCCCGGGTGCTGGCCCGCAGAGTCTTCTCCCCCCGGGTGCTGGCCCGCAGAGTCTTCTCCCCCCGGGTGCTGGCCCGCAGAGTCTTCTCCCCCCGGGTGCTGGCCCGCAGAGTCTTCTCCCCCCGGGTGCTGGCCCGCAGAGTCTTCTCCCCCCGGGTGCTGGCCCGCAGAGTCTTCTCCCCCCGGGTGCTGGCCCGCAGAGTCTTCTCCCCCCGGGTGCTGGCCCGCAGAGTCTTCTCCCCCCGGGTGCTGGCCCGCAGAGTCTTCTCCCCCCGGGTGCTGGCCCGCAGAGTCTTCTCCCCCCGGGTGCTGGCCCGCAGAGTCTTCTCCCCCCGGGTGCTGGCCCGCAGAGTCTTCTCCCCCCGGGTGCTGGCCCGCAGAGTCTTCTCCCCCCGGGTGCTGGCCCGCAGAGTCTTCTCCCCCCGGGTGCTGGCCCGCAGAGTCTTCTCCCCCCGGGTGCTGGCCCGCAGAGTCTTCTCCCCCCGGGTGCTGGCCCGCAGAGTCTTCTCCCCCCGGGTGCTGGCCCGCAGAGTCTTCTCCCCCCGGGTGCTGGCCCGCAGAGTCTTCTCCCCCCGGGTGCTGGCCCGCAGAGTCTTCTCCCCCCGGGTGCTGGCCCGCAGAGTCTTCTCCCCCCGGGTGCTGGCCCGCAGAGTCTTCTCCCCCCGGGTGCTGGCCCGCAGAGTCTTCTCCCCCCGGGTGCTGGCCCGCAGAGTCTTCTCCCCCCGGGTGCTGGCCCGCAGAGTCTTCTCCCCCCGGGTGCTGGCCCGCAGAGTCTTCTCCCCCCGGGTGCTGGCCCGCAGAGTCTTCTCCCCCCGGGTGCTGGCCCGCAGAGTCTTCTCCCCCCGGGTGCTGGCCCGCAGAGTCTTCTCCCCCCGGGTGCTGGCCCGCAGAGTCTTCTCCCCCCGGGTGCTGGCCCGCAGAGTCTTCTCCCCCCGGGTGCTGGCCCGCAGAGTCTTCTCCCCCCGGGTGCTGGCCCGCAGAGTCTTCTCCCCCCGGGTGCTGGCCCGCAGAGTCTTCTCCCCCCGGGTGCTGGCCCGCAGAGTCTTCTCCCCCCGGGTGCTGGCCCGCAGAGTCTTCTCCCCCCGGGTGCTGGCCCGCAGAGTCTTCTCCCCCCGGGTGCTGGCCCGCAGAGTCTTCTCCCCCCGGGTGCTGGCCCGCAGAGTCTTCTCCCCCCGGGTGCTGGCCCGCAGAGTCTTCTCCCCCCGGGTGCTGGCCCGCAGAGTCTTCTCCCCCCGGGTGCTGGCCCGCAGAGTCTTCTCCCCCCGGGTGCTGGCCCGCAGAGTCTTCTCCCCGCAGAGTCTTCTCCCCCGGGTGCTGGCCCGCAGAGTCTTCTCCCCCCGGGTGCTGGCCCGCAGAGTCTTCTCCCCCCGGGTGCTGGCCCGCAGAGTCTTCTCCCCCCGGGTGCTGGCCCGCAGAGTCTTCTCCCCCCGGGTGCTGGCCCGCAGAGTCTTCTCCCCCCGGGTGCTGGCCCGCAGAGTCTTCTCCCCCCGGGTGCTGGCCCGCAGAGTCTTCTCCCCCCGGGTGCTGGCCCGCAGAGTCTTCTCCCCCCGGGTGCTGGCCCGCAGAGTCTTCTCCCCCCGGGTGCTGGCCCGCAGAGTCTTCTCCCCCCGGGTGCTGGCCCGCAGAGTCTTCTCCCCCCGGGTGCTGGCCCGCAGAGTCTTCTCCCCCCGGGTGCTGGCCCGCAGAGTCTTCTCCCCCCGGGTGCTGGCCCGCAGAGTCTTCTCCCCCCGGGTGCTGGCCCGCAGAGTCTTCTCCCCCCGGGTGCTGGCCCGCAGAGTCTTCTCCCCCCGGGTGCTGGCCCGCAGAGTCTTCTCCCCCCGGGTGCTGGCCCGCAGAGTCTTCTCCCCCCGGGTGCTGGCCCGCAGAGTCTTCTCCCCCCGGGTGCTGGCCCGCAGAGTCTTCTCCCCCCGGGTGCTGGCCCGCAGAGTCTTCTCCCCCCGGGTGCTGGCCCGCAGAGTCTTCTCCCCCCGGGTGCTGGCCCGCAGAGTCTTCTCCCCCCGGGTGCTGGCCCGCAGAGTCTTCTCCCCCCGGGTGCTGGCCCGCAGAGTCTTCTCCCCCCGGGTGCTGGCCCGCAGAGTCTTCTCCCCCCGGGTGCTGGCCCGCAGAGTCTTCTCCCCCCGGGTGCTGGCCCGCAGAGTCTTCTCCCCCCGGGTGCTGGCCCGCAGAGTCTTCTCCCCCCGGGTGCTGGCCCGCAGAGTCTTCTCCCCCCGGGTGCTGGCCCGCAGAGTCTTCTCCCCCCGGGTGCTGGCCCGCAGAGTCTTCTCCCCCCGGGTGCTGGCCCGCAGAGTCTTCTCCCCCCGGGTGCTGGCCCGCAGAGTCTTCTCCCCCCGGGTGCTGGCCCGCAGAGTCTTCTCCCCCCGGGTGCTGGCCCGCAGAGTCTTCTCCCCCCGGGTGCTGGCCCGCAGAGTCTTCTCCCCCCGGGTGCTGGCCCGCAGAGTCTTCTCCCCCCGGGTGCTGGCCCGCAGAGTCTTCTCCCCCCGGGTGCTGGCCCGCAGAGTCTTCTCCCCCCGGGTGCTGGCCCGCAGAGTCTTCTCCCCCCGGGTGCTGGCCCGCAGAGTCTTCTCCCCCCGGGTGCTGGCCCGCAGAGTCTTCTCCCCCCGGGTGCTGGCCCGCAGAGTCTTCTCCCCCCGGGTGCTGGCCCGCAGAGTCTTCTCCCCCCGGGTGCTGGCCCGCAGAGTCTTCTCCCCCCGGGTGCTGGCCCGCAGAGTCTTCTCCCCCCGGGTGCTGGCCCGCAGAGTCTTCTCCCCCCGGGTGCTGGCCCGCAGAGTCTTCTCCCCCCGGGTGCTGGCCCGCAGAGTCTTCTCCCCCCGGGTGCTGGCCCGCAGAGTCTTCTCCCCCCGGGTGCTGGCCCGCAGAGTCTTCTCCCCCCGGGTGCTGGCCCGCAGAGTCTTCTCCCCCCGGGTGCTGGCCCGCAGAGTCTTCTCCCCCCGGGTGCTGGCCCGCAGAGTCTTCTCCCCCCGGGTGCTGGCCCGCAGAGTCTTCTCCCCCCGGGTGCTGGCCCGCAGAGTCTTCTCCCCCCGGGTGCTGGCCCGCAGAGTCTTCTCCCCCCGGGTGCTGGCCCGCAGAGTCTTCTCCCCCCGGGTGCTGGCCCGCAGAGTCTTCTCCCCCCGGGTGCTGGCCCGCAGAGTCTTCTCCCCCCGGGTGCTGGCCCGCAGAGTCTTCTCCCCCCGGGTGCTGGCCCGCAGAGTCTTCTCCCCCCGGGTGCTGGCCCGCAGAGTCTTCTCCCCCCGGGTGCTGGCCCGCAGAGTCTTCTCCCCCCGGGTGCTGGCCCGCAGAGTCTTCTCCCCCCGGGTGCTGGCCCGCAGAGTCTTCTCCCCCCGGGTGCTGGCCCGCAGAGTCTTCTCCCCCCGGGTGCTGGCCCGCAGAGTCTTCTCCCCCCGGGTGCTGGCCCGCAGAGTCTTCTCCCCCCGGGTGCTGGCCCGCAGAGTCTTCTCCCCCCGGGTGCTGGCCCGCAGAGTCTTCTCCCCCCGGGTGCTGGCCCGCAGAGTCTTCTCCCCCCGGGTGCTGGCCCGCAGAGTCTTCTCCCCCCGGGTGCTGGCCCGCAGAGTCTTCTCCCCCCGGGTGCTGGCCCGCAGAGTCTTCTCCCCCCGGGTGCTGGCCCGCAGAGTCTTCTCCCCCCGGGTGCTGGCCCGCAGAGTCTTCTCCCCCCGGGTGCTGGCCCGCAGAGTCTTCTCCCCCCGGGTGCTGGCCCGCAGAGTCTTCTCCCCCCGGGTGCTGGCCCGCAGAGTCTTCTCCCCCCGGGTGCTGGCCCGCAGAGTCTTCTCCCCCCGGGTGCTGGCCCGCAGAGTCTTCTCCCCCCGGGTGCTGGCCCGCAGAGTCTTCTCCCCCCGGGTGCTGGCCCGCAGAGTCTTCTCCCCCCGGGTGCTGGCCCGCAGAGTCTTCTCCCCCCGGGTGCTGGCCCGCAGAGTCTTCTCCCCCCGGGTGCTGGCCCGCAGAGTCTTCTCCCCCCGGGTGCTGGCCCGCAGAGTCTTCTCCCCCCGGGTGCTGGCCCGCAGAGTCTTCTCCCCCCGGGTGCTGGCCCGCAGAGTCTTCTCCCCCCGGGTGCTGGCCCGCAGAGTCTTCTCCCCCCGGGTGCTGGCCCGCAGAGTCTTCTCCCCCCGGGTGCTGGCCCGCAGAGTCTTCTCCCCCCGGGTGCTGGCCCGCAGAGTCTTCTCCCCCATCCCCCGGGTGCTGGCCCGCAGAGTCTTCTCCCCCATCCCCCGGGTGCTGGCCCGCAGAGTCTTCTCCCCCATCCCCCGGGTGCTGGCCCGCAGAGTCTTCTCCCCCATCCCCCGGGTGCTGGCCCGCAGAGTCTTCTCCCCCATCCCCCGGGTGCTGGCCCGCAGAGTCTTCTCCCCCATCCCCCGGGTGCTGGCCCGCAGAGTCTTCTCCCCCATCCCCCTTGTGCTGGCCCGCAGAGCCCCCCCCATCCCCCTTGTGCTGGCCCGCAGAGTCCCCCCCCCCCCCCTTGTGCTGGCCCGCAGAGTCCCCCCCCCCCCTTGTGCTGGCCCGCAGAGTCCCCCCCCCCCCCTTGTGCTGGCCCGCAGAGTCCCCCCCCCCCCCCCTTGTGCTGGCCCGCAGAGTCTTCCCCCCCCCCCCCGTGCTGGCCCGCAGAGTCCCCCCCCCCCCGTGCTGGCCCGCAGAGTCCCCCCCCCCCCCCCTTGTGCTGGCCCGCAGAGTCTCCCCCCCCCCCCCCCCCCCGTGCTGGCCCGCAGAGTCTTCTCTCCCCCCGTGCTGGCCCGCAGAGTCCCCCCCCCCCCCCCCCCCCGTGCTGGCCCGCAGAGTCTTCTCTCCCCCCCCCCCCGTGCTGGCCCGCAGAGTCTTCTCCCCCATCCCCCGGGTGCTGGCCCGCAGAGTCTTCTCCCCCATCCCCCGGGTGCTGGCCCGCAGAGTCTTCTCCCCCCGTGCTGGCCCGCAGAGTCCCCCCCCCCCCTTGTGCTGGCCCGCAGAGTCCCCCCCCCCCCTTGTGCTGGCCCGCAGAGTCCCCCCCCCCCCCTTGTGCTGGCCCGCAGAGTCCCCCCCCCCCCCTTGTGCTGGCCCGCAGAGTCCCCCCCCCCCCCTTGTGCTGGCCCGCAGAGTCCCCCCCCCCCCCCTTGTGCTGGCCCGCAGAGTCCCCCCCCCCCCCCCCTTGTGCTGGCCCGCAGAGTCCCCCCCCCCCCCCTTGTGCTGGCCCGCAGAGTTCCCCCCCCCCTTGTGCTGGCCCGCAGAGTCTCCCCCCCCCCCCCCCCCGTGCTGGCCCGCAGAGTCCCCCCCCCCCCCCGTGCTGGCCCGCAGAGTCCCCCCCCCCCCCCCCTTGTGCTGGCCCGCAGAGTCTCCCCCCCCCCCCCCCCCCCCGTGCTGGCCCGCAGAGTCTTCTCTCCCCCCGTGCTGGCCCGCAGAGTCCCCCCCCCCCCCCCCCCCCCGTGCTGGCCCGCAGAGTCTTCTCTCCCCCCCCCCCCCGTGCTGGCCCGCAGAGTCTTCTCCCCCATCCCCCGGGTGCTGGCCCGCAGAGTCTTCTCCCCCATCCCCCGGGTGCTGGCCCGCAGAGTCTTCTCCCCCCGTGCTGGCCCGCAGAGTCCCCCCCCCCCCTTGTGCTGGCCCGCAGAGTCCCCCCCCCCCCTTGTGCTGGCCCGCAGAGTCCCCCCCCCCCCCTTGTGCTGGCCCGCAGAGTCCCCCCCCCCCCCTTGTGCTGGCCCGCAGAGTCCCCCCCCCCCCCTTGTGCTGGCCCGCAGAGTCCCCCCCCCCCCCCCTTGTGCTGGCCCGCAGAGTCCCCCCCCCCCCCCCTTGTGCTGGCCCGCAGAGTCCCCCCCCCCCCCCTTGTGCTGGCCCGCAGAGTTCCCCCCCCCTTGTGCTGGCCCGCAGAGTCTCCCCCCCCCCCCCCCCGTGCTGGCCCGCAGAGTCTTCTCCCCCCCCCCCCCGTGCTGGCCCGCGTTTTTCGGTCTTCTCTTCAGTCTTGAGGTTTAGAGAACCACACTGCAGCATCTAGATATAGTTAGTATATTTCATTGGGGCCATATTGTTAGGTTCATTTACATCTTGTCTCTTCGAGGATATTCATCTGATCTGTAGTATTCCCCAGCATACAACTCTGATAGATATACCACTAGCCATTGATTAAAATATGTATACGGCACAGTAGACCACACTTTTTTTTTTTTTCCC